>NW_890618.1:0-559 GCF_000209065.1 Trypanosoma cruzi | reverse complement strand
CAGCCACTCGAAACGATCCGCCGAGTGCAGCACCCTTGTGGGCAGGAGCTCGCGAAATTCCTCCAAGCAGCGGATAGTTCAGGGTTGTTTGGTGTCCAGTGTGTGCACACGCAAACATACATTGAAAGAGAGTGCCTCTGACTCCCGCCATTCATAATTCGAAACAAAAACATAGACCACAACGTGTGGTGCAGCAGCCGCTCGAAAACGATCCGCCGACTGCAGCACCCTTGTGGGCAGGAGCTCGCGAAATTCCTCCAAGCAGCGGATAGTTCAGGGTTGTTTGGTGTCCAGTGTGTGCACACGCAAACATACATTGAAAGAGAGTGCCTCTGACTCCCGCCATTCATAATTCGAAACAAAAACATAGACCACAACGTGTGGTGCAGCAGCCGCTCGAAAACGATCCGCCGAGTGCAGCACCATTGTGGGCAAGAGCTCGCGAAATTCCTCCAAGAAGCGGATAGTTCCGGGTTGTTTGGTGTCCAGTGTGTGCACACGCAAACATACATTGAAAGAGAGTGCCTCTGACTCCCGGCATTCATAATTCGAAACAAAA
>NW_890617.1:0-559 GCF_000209065.1 Trypanosoma cruzi | reverse complement strand
TTGCTACTTGAAGCCCCCTTATTGAACGAACTGGCATATGTACTGCTGTTCATACTGTGTTCTGCTCGTGCTAGCTCCGCATTACTTACCTCACAGGCATCCCATAGCGGGTCATGTACAGAAACCCCAATGGAGAAAGAGCTGGCCCACCGCAACACTTCCTCCTTATAAAATTGCATCTTTTCCTCATCCAGCAGCTGCACTCCACACACAGTCGCCTCCTCAGTCCCTACGCCACTGGCGGGCAAATTGAGATGATCCCCAAGAAACTGCATCATGTAGTGAACAAGCCACTCCTTCGTGATGGCGGGGTCTCCATCGTGTGTGATGCTCCGCTCCGCAAAGCACCTCTCCAGTCGCATAAAATCCTCGACGCCCATAAAGAAACCCCACGAGAGGGTGGAGGGGAGGACTTGGTTCGGCACGTAACGTGTCGCCAGACGAACCCCAAGCGTCACTTCATTTTTTGGCTCTTCCATGAGTCCTATCTCCCCTCACCCCCTCTTCACGCTTTCCCTCGGCCTCCCTGTTTCACCTTTTGCCTTTTCTTCAGGGCCTT
>NW_890616.1:0-559 GCF_000209065.1 Trypanosoma cruzi | reverse complement strand
GTCACTATCTGTTTGCGTGTTCACACACTGGACACCCAAACAACCCTGAATTATCCGCTGCTTGGAGGAATTTCGCGAGCTCTTGCCCACGAGGGTGCTGCACTCGGCTGATCGTTTTCGAGCGGCTGCTGCATCACACGTTGTGGCCCAAATTTTTGTTTCCAATTATGAATGGTGGGAGTCAGAGACACTCTCTGTCACTATCTGTTTGCGTGTTCATGCACTGGACACCAAACAACCCTGAATTATCCGCTGCTTGGAGGAATTTCGCGAGCTCTTGCCCACGAGGGTGCTGCACTCGGCTGATCGTTTTCGAGCGGCTGCTGCATCACACGTTGTGGCCCAAATTTTTGTTTCCAATTATGAATGGTGGGAGTCAGAGACACTCTCTGTCACTATCTGTTTGCGTGTTCATGCACTGGACACCAAACAACCCTGAATTATCCGCTGCTTGGAGGAATTTCGCGAGCTCTTGCCCACGAGGGTGCTGCACTCGGCTGATCGTTTTCGAGCGGCTGCTGCATCACACGTTGTGGCCCAAATTTTGTTTCCAATTATG
>NW_890615.1:0-558 GCF_000209065.1 Trypanosoma cruzi | reverse complement strand
TTTCGTCCGGGGCCGCCCCCCTCCTTTTTTTTTTTCCTTGCGGGGGCCAACCCCGCCAGTAAGGACAAAAAACAGGATGGCGTTTTTTTTTAATGATTTTCTTGTTTGGGGGGGGGGATGTTTGTTTTTTTTGATGGCCCCCCCCCCCCCCTTTTTTTTGTCTATTCCAGGTTGGTTTTAGGAGGCTTGATGTGCCTGCTGGGTGATCGCCGGCTTTTTTATTGGTGATTGCGTATTTTTGGCTTACCGGTGTGCCGCTCAGTGCCATTTTGTTTTACTTCTTTTCTGCTTATTGGGGCGTGTTGTTATTCGTCACGCGTCAGCATACACCGAGCAACATGTCAAAAAAACAAAACGCAGGCTTCTTCGCCCCTCGCGAGGGCCTCCGCAGCCACAATCCTGTGCGTGCGTGCATTCTCAGCGTTTTAAACACGGCATGTGTGTGCATGTGCTTGTGTGTTTGGCAGCGCCTATAATTGCAGAGCAGCTGTGCGCCACAAGAGAGTCAGAAGAAAGCAACGGCAGAGAGAGGCAGATAGCACACACGCACAAATACTC
>NW_890614.1:0-558 GCF_000209065.1 Trypanosoma cruzi | reverse complement strand
GAGTGCAGCACCACTGTGGGCAAGATCTCGCGAAGTTCCTCCAAGCAGCGGATAATTCAGGGTTGTTTGGTGTCCGGAGTGTGAACACGCAAACAGACATTGAAAGAGAGTGTCTCTGACCACCACCATTCATAATTCGCAACAAAAATTTAGACCACAACATGTGGTGCAGCAGCCGCTCGAAAACGATCCGCCGAGTGCAGCACCACTGTGGGCAAGATCTCGCGAAGTTCCTCCAAGCAGCGGATAATTCAGGGTTGTTTGGTGTCCGGAGTGTGAACACGCAAACAGACATTGAAAGAGAGTGTCTCTGACCACCACCATTCATAATTCGCAACAAAAATTTAGACCACAGCATGTGGTGCAGCAGCCGCTCGAAAACGATCCGCCGAGTGCAGCACCACTGTGGGCAAGATCTCGCGAAGTTCCTCCAAGCAGCGGATAATTCAGGGTTGTTTGGTGTCCGGAGTGTGACACGCAAACAGACATTGAAAGAGAGTGTCTCTGACCACCACCATTCATAATTCGCAACAAAAATTAGACCACAACGTGTGTGCA
>NW_890613.1:0-558 GCF_000209065.1 Trypanosoma cruzi | reverse complement strand
ATAGCACACACGCAAATTACTCAGATCGTCACACACACACACACACACACGCAGCCGCGGAATGGGTGCACTCAACCACAAAATCCAAAAGGAAAACAAAACAAAAAGCCGAAGCGTGGGACGACCAGCGCACACACACTCTCATTACTCCCGTAAAGCAAAACACACACACAGAGGGAGAGAGAGAGAGGTCGCCCACTCAATGCAATAAAAACAAAACAGAAACAGTTACGGTGCTCCGTCCATGCAGCCAGGCAGGACGGCAGCGGTGCGTGTCGTGCAAAAGAGAGCACCAACGGGCCTGCATGGGTGTGCATGCATATATACAATGGGCACATTATTGTGTGTGCTTCGTGGGGTGAGGTGAGGGCGAGAGTCCATGCAAGGGGACACACACACACACAGAGAGAAGGAAGAGTGTGTGTGCGGGCGGTGCATGGCTCTCTCACACTCACTCTCACGCGGCCACCACCGCAGCCGCAGCCGCACAAACCACGAAACAGATGGATCAGTGCGATTGCAGAACTCGCACACCGTCCTGCAACCAGAAGTTAAAAG
>NW_890612.1:0-558 GCF_000209065.1 Trypanosoma cruzi | reverse complement strand
CCGCTGCTTGGAGGAATTTCGCGAGCTCTTGCCCACAACGGTGCTGCACTCGGCGGATCGTTTTCGAGTGGCTGCTGCACCACACGCTGTGGTCTAAATTTTTGTTTCGAATTATGGATGGTGGTGGTCAGAGACACTCTCTTTCAATGTCTGTTTGCGTGTTCACACACTGGACGCCAAACAACCCGGAACTATCCGCTGCTTGGAGGAATGTCGCGAGCTCTTGCCCACAACGGTGCTGCACTCGGATAATCGTTTTCGAGCGGCTGCTGCACCACACGCTGTGGTCTAAATTTTTGTTTCGAATTATGGATGGTGGTGGTCAGAGACACTCTCTTTCAATGTCTGTTTGCGTGTTCACACACTGGACGCCAAACAACCCGGAACTATCCTCTGCTTGGAGGAATTTCGCGAGCTCTTGCCCACAACGGTGCTGCACTCGGATAATCGTTTTCGAGCGGCTGCTGCACCACACGCTGTGGTCTAAATTTTTGTTTCGAATTATGGATGATGGTGGTCAGAGACCTCTCTTTCAATGTCTGTTTGCGTGTTCACACA
>NW_890611.1:0-558 GCF_000209065.1 Trypanosoma cruzi | reverse complement strand
AGAGTGAGTGAGAGAGCGCCATGCACCGCCCGCACACACACTCGTCTTTCACCCACTCTCTGTGTGTGTCCCCTTGCATGGACTCTCGCCCTCACCTCATCCCAACGAAGCACACACATAATGTGCCCATTGTATATATTGCATGCACACCCATGCAGGCCCGTTGGTGCTCTCTTTTGCACGACACGCACCGCTGCCGTCCTGCCTGACTGCATGGGCGGAGCACCGTAACTGTTTCTGTTTTGTTTTTATTGCATTGAGTGGGCAACCTCTCTCTCTCTCCCTGTGTGTGTGTTTTGCTTTACGGGAGCAATGAGAGTGTGTGCGCTGGTCGTCCCACGCTTCGGCTTTTTGTTTTGTTTTTCATTGTTTTGTGGTTGAGAGCACCCATTCCGCGGGCTGCGTGTGTGTGTTTGTGTGTGATGATATGAGTAATTTGTGCGTGTGTTCTATCTGCCTCTCTCTGCCGTTGCTTTCTTCTGACTCTCTTGTGGCGCACAGCTGCTCTGCAATTATAGGCGCTGCCAAACACACAAGCACATGCACACACATGCCGTG
>NW_890610.1:0-558 GCF_000209065.1 Trypanosoma cruzi | reverse complement strand
GCGTGGATGTGGTGCACTCGGCCAAGTATGGTCGTACCCGGCGACGCGCCACGCGATGCGCAGCCGCCCGCCCGCCGGCGACAGGCAAGCCACGGAAGAGCCGCGGGAGATGATGAAAATAGAAAAAAAAACGGTAGGAAAAAAGGCAAGAACAAATTTAAAAATGAAGCTCCGCAGGCCCTTTTCCGGATTTTGCCATGAAGCCTCCGGACGCCTCGCTTCCCCACATGTGGCGCGGAAACTGCGTCAGTAATTTTTCTTTTTTGCTGCGGCGCCCGCGCGCTCGGAGAGCCCACCCACCGCCCGCCCCGGCGCGGTGAAGAAGCGACTGGCGGCGCGCGGTGGCGGAAAAAAAAAAAAATAGTGGGAAGGGTACGGCACCCCGGGTTCCAGCGCCATCACTGATCGCCGTACTAACGAGGCCTGTGGCCGCTTAACTTCACAAATCGGACGGGATGTGGTGCACTCGGCCAAGTATGGTCGTACCCGGCGACGCGCCACGCGATGCGCAGCCGCCCGCCCGCCGGCGACAGGCAAGCCACGGAAGAGCCGCGGAGA
>NW_890609.1:0-558 GCF_000209065.1 Trypanosoma cruzi | reverse complement strand
CTGTCTGCGTGTTCACACACTGGACACCAAACAACCTTGAACTATCCGCTGCTTGGAGGAATTTCGCGAGCTCTTGCCCACACGGGTGCTGCACTCGGCTGATCGTTTTCGAGCGGCCGCTGCATCACACGTTGTGGTCCAAATTTTTGTTTCCGATTGTGAATGGTGGGAGTCAGAGGCACTCTCTGTCAATATCTGTTTGCGTGTTTATATACTGGACACCAAACAACCCTGAACTATCCGCTGCTTGGAGGAATTTCGCGAGCTCTTGCCCACACGGGTGCTGCACTCGGCTGATCGTTTTCGAACGGCCGCTGCATCACACGTTGTGGTCCAAATTTTTGTTTCCGATTGTGAATGGTGGGAGTCAGAGGCACTCTCTGTCAATATCTGTTTGCGTGTTCACACACTGGACACCAAACAACCCTGAACTATCCGCTGCTTGGAGGAATTTCGCGAGCTCTTGCCCACAAGGGTGCTGCACTCGGCTGATCGTTTTCGAGCGGCCGCTGCATCACACGTTGTGGTCTGAATTTTTGTTTCCGATTGTGAATGGTG
>NW_890608.1:0-558 GCF_000209065.1 Trypanosoma cruzi | reverse complement strand
TGTTTCGAATTATGAATGGCGGGAGTCAGAGGCACTCTCTTTCAATGTATGTTTGCGTGTGCACACACTGGACACCAAACAACCCTGAATTATCCGCTTCTTGGAGGAGTTTCGCGAGCTCTTGCCCACAAGGGTGCTGCAGTCGGCGGATCGTTTTCGAGCGGCTGCTGCACCACACGCTGTGGTCTAAATTTTTGTTTCGAATTATGAATGGCGGGAGTCAGAGGCACTCTCTTTCAATGTATGTTTGCGTGTGCACACACTGGACACCAAACAACCCTGAATTTTCCGCTGCTTGGAGGAATTTCGCGAGCTCTTGCCCACAAGGGTGCTGCAGTCGGCGGATCGTTTTCGAGCGGCTGCTGCACCACCCGCTGTGGTCTTGATTTTTGTCTTGGATTATGGATGGCGGGAGTCAGAGGCACTCTCTTTCCATGTATGTTTGCGTGTGCACACACTGGACACCGCACCACCCTGGATTTTCCGCTGCTTGGAGGGATTTCGCGAGCTCTTGCCCACAAGGGTGCTGCAGTCGGCGGTTCGTTTTCGAGCGGCTGC
>NW_890607.1:0-558 GCF_000209065.1 Trypanosoma cruzi | reverse complement strand
GCACGGCTGGTGGCGACGAAAAAAAAAAAAATTTGTTTTTTTTTTTTTTTCTTAAGAAAAAAGAGGTGCCGTTTGTGTTTTTTTTTTTTAATTTTCCTTTTTTTTTTTTCTTTTTTTTCTTAAACGTTTTTTTTTTTTTTTTTTGTTGGGCGGCAGCGGCGGGTTTTTTTTTCCCGTGACTGAGCGCCCTGCACGTTTGTTAACCTCCGCTGCGTGCATTCACCCACACATGTGCATGCATGCATGTAAATATGTACCTGCAGGGAGGGATAAAGACAGGGGGGAAGGACAGGCGAGGGAAATGGCGTGTCTGCCTCACCGGGTGGAGTTGTGGCGCGTTGTTTTTTTCCGCTTTTTTTTTTTTTTTTACTTTACGTCGCCGTGTGGTGCAATTGCGTGTGTCTCTCTCTCTCTCTCTCTCTCTGCGTGTCTGTTGCCAGGGCACATGTTGACTTCTTTTTCTCCTGTTTTTTTTTCTTTCTTTCTTTGATCATTTTATGTTTCCCGGCACCGTGTGTGTGTGTGTGTGTGTGTGTGCGGGGGGCGGGAAAAAGAAAA
>NW_890606.1:0-557 GCF_000209065.1 Trypanosoma cruzi | reverse complement strand
CCAGTGTGTGAACACGCAAACAGATATTGACGGAGAGTGCCTCTGACTCCCACCATTCACAATCGGAAACAAAAATTTGGACCACAACGTGTGCTGCAGCAGCCGCTCGAAATCGATCAGCCGAGTGCAGCACCCGTGTGGGCAAGAGCTCGCGAAATTCCTCCAAGCAGCGGATAGTTCAGGGTTGTTTGGTGTCCAGTGTGTGAACACGCAAACAGATATTGACAGAGAGTGCCTCTGACTCCCACCATTCACAATCGGAAACAAAAATTTGGACCACAACGTGTGCTGCAGCAGCCGCTCGAAAACGATCAGCCGAGTGCAGCACCCTTGTGGGCAAGAGCTCGCGAAATTCCTCCAAGCAGCGGATAGTTCAGGGTTGTTTGGTGTCCAGTGTGTGAACACGCAAACAGATTTTGACAGAGAGTGTCTCTGACTCCCACCATTCACAATCGGAAACAAAAATTTGGACCACAACGTGTGCTGCAGCAGCCGCTCGAAATCGATCAGCCGAGTGCAGCACCCTTGTGGGCAAGAGCTCGCGAAATTCCTCCAAG
>NW_890605.1:0-557 GCF_000209065.1 Trypanosoma cruzi | reverse complement strand
CGCGACATTCCTCCAAGCAGCGGATAGTTCAGGGTTGTTTGGCGTCCAGTGTGTGAACACGCAAACAGACATTGAAAGAGAGTGCCTCTGACCACCACCATTCATAATTCGAAACAAAAATTTAGACCACAGCGTGTGGTGCAGCAGCCACTCGAAAACGATTATCCGACTGCAGCACCCTTGTGGGCAAGATCTCGCGACATTCCTCCAAGCAGCGGATAGTTCAGGGTTGTTTGGTGTCCAGTGTGTGAACACGCAAACAGACATTGAAAGAGAGTGCCTCTGACCACCACCATTCATAATTCGAAACAAAAATTTAGACCACAGCGTGTGGTGCAGCAGCCGCTCGAAAACGATCCGCCGAGTGCAGCACCCTTGTGGGCAAGATCTCGCGACATTCCTCCAAGCAGCGGATAGTTCAGGGTTGTTTGGCGTCCAGTGTGTGAACACGCAAACAGACATTGAAAGAGAGTGCCTCTGACCACCACCATTCATAATTCGAAACAAAAATTTAAACCACAGCGTGTGGTGCAGCAGCCACTCGAAAACGATATCCG
>NW_890604.1:0-557 GCF_000209065.1 Trypanosoma cruzi | reverse complement strand
GCGTCCCCGGATGACATTGTGAGCGTGTTTGCCACTGAGCTAAAAAAATGCGGTCGCGCGACTCCTTTTCACGTAAAGTATTAATGTCGATCTTCGAACAATCGAGCACATTTGCGTTGTCCCCTGGAAAACGAAAAAGACATGTTTAGGATGCGCAGCCGCAGCGTGGTTACTACTGTAAGTCGTCATATATCTAACACCCGAGGTCACCGCTGCAGCTTGGATAATTCGACACGTCGTGCTGTATCTAACGTCCGGGGCAGCCGCTGCAACTTGGATAATTCGACACGTCGTCCCGTATCTAACGTCCGGGGCAGCCGCTGCAACTTGGATAATTCGACACGTCGTCCCGTATCTAGCGTCCGGGGCAGCCGCTGCAACTTGGATAATTCGACACGTCGTGCTGTATCTAGCGTCCGGGGCCACCGCCCTACCATTTTTTATTTCTTGCGGCGGCCAACCCCGGCAGTAAGGACAAAAAAAAGAATCGCGTTTTCTTTAATGTTTTTCCTGTTTGGGGGCGGGGATCTTTGTTTTCTATGATGCCTCTTTTTTTT
>NW_890603.1:0-557 GCF_000209065.1 Trypanosoma cruzi | reverse complement strand
ATCCGCTGCTTGGAGGAATTTCGCGAGCTCTTGCCCACAGGGGTGCTGCACTCGCCGGATCGTTTTCGAGCGGCTGCTGCACCACACGCTGTGGTCTAAATTTCTGTTTCGAATTATGAATGGTGGTGGTCAGAGACACTCTCTTTCAATGTCTGTTTGCGTGTTCACACACTGGACACCAAACAACCCGGAACTATCCGCTGCTTGGAGGAATTTCGCGAGACCTTGCCCACAGGGGTGCTGCAGTCGGCGGATCGTTTTCGAGCGCCGCTGTACCACACGCTGTGGTCTAAATTTTTGTTTCGAATTATGAATGGTGGTGCTCAGAGACACTCTCTTTCAATGTCTGTTTGCGTGTTCACACACTGGACGCCAAACAACCCTGAACTATCCGCTGCTTGGAGGAATTTCGCGAGATCTTGCCCACAAGCGTGCTGCAGTCGGATAATCGTTTTCGAGTGGCTGCTGCACCACACGCTGTGGTCTAAATTTTTGTTTCGAATTATGAATGGTGGTGGTCAGAGACACTCTCTTTCAATGTCTGTTTGCGTGTTCAC
>NW_890602.1:0-557 GCF_000209065.1 Trypanosoma cruzi | reverse complement strand
GATTCGTGAGCTTTTCGTTTTCGTGAAGTGTCCTGCATAGCTTTATGATGTCTAACGCGTCGTGCCCTCGTATCCTCACGAACCGCGAGGCGCGGCGGGGATCCACTTTCGCCGTCTTCGGCGCCACGGACCAATCCAAAATTAAGGTCCCGTCCGCCTCCAGTGTGAAATTGTTGGGAGTTAAGGCCGCAACCTCGGACCAACAACTCGCCGTTATCCACGCAAGTCGAAAAACAACACGTTCCTTCCAATCGGTCCGGCCGCGGATAACTTGATTCATCTCTTCCTCTGTCAAGGGGCGCGCTTGCTTCGTCTCCGAGCGCGCCGCAATCTTTTGTATCCCCAGAATCATCATGTCCAGCGGGGTTCGATCCATTTCCAACATAGACCGAAGCATCCTGGCATACTGCAGTCGGGTCGATGGCGCCACTTCGATCGCCATCAAAAAAGGCCGCGCAGCTCTCCTCGTTGATTGTGCGTTCGTGCGTGCGGCTTAAAGGTTGTAAATCGCTCGCTGGGGACATTCTCTGCTCTCACGTTGACGGCACACACATTTA
>NW_890601.1:0-557 GCF_000209065.1 Trypanosoma cruzi | reverse complement strand
ACAGCGTGTGGTGCAGCAGCCACTCGAAAACGATCCGCCGAGTGCAGCACCCTTGTGGGCAGGAGCTCGCGAAATTCCTCCAAGCAGCGGATAGTTCAGGGTTGTTTGGTGTCCAGTGTGTGCACACGCAAACATACATTGAAAGAGAGTGCCTCTGACTCCCGCCATTCATAATTCGAAACAAAAACATAGACCACAACGTGTGGTGCAGCAGCCGCTCGAAAACGATCCGCCGAGTGCAGCACCCTTGTGGGCAGGAGCTCGCGAAATTCCTCCAAGCAGCGGATAGTTCAGGGTTGTTTGGTGTCCAGTGTGTGCACACGCAAACATACATTGAAAGAGAGTGCCTCTGACTCCCGCCATTCATAATTCGAAACAAAAACATAGACCACAACGTGTGGTGCAGCAGCCGCTCGAAAACGATCCGCCGACTCCAGCACCCTTGTGGGCAAGAGCTCGCGAAATTCCTCCAAGCAGCGGATAGTTCAGGGTTGTTTGGTGTCCAGTGTGTGCACACGCAAACATACATTGAAAGAGAGTGCTCTGACTCCCGCCAT
>NW_890600.1:0-557 GCF_000209065.1 Trypanosoma cruzi | reverse complement strand
TTTTAAGCACGGCATGTGTGTGCATGTGTGTGTGTGTTTGTCAGCGCCTATACTTGCAGAGCAGCTGTGCGCCACAAGAGAGTCTGAAGAAAGCAACGGCAGAGAGAGGCAGATAAGCACACACGCAAATTACTCATATCATCACACACACACACACGCAGCCGCGGAATGGGTGCACTCAACCACAAAATCAAAAAGAAAAACAAAACAAAAAGCCGAAGCGTGGGACTACCAGCGCACACACACTATCATTGCTCCCGTAAAGCAAAACAAACACACAGGGAGAGAGAGAGAGGTCGCCCACTCAATGCAATGAAAACAAAACAGAAACAGTTACGGTGCTCCGCCCATGCAGCCAGGCAGGACGGCAGCGGTGCGTGTCGTGCAAAAGAGAGCACCAACGGGCCTGCATGGGTGTGCATGCATATATACAATGGGCACATTATTGTGTGTGCTTCGTGGGGTGAGGAGACGACGAGAGTCCATGCAAGGGGACACACACACAGAGAGAGAAGGAAGTGTGTGTATGCGGGCGGTGCATGGCTCTCTCACACTCA
>NW_890599.1:0-557 GCF_000209065.1 Trypanosoma cruzi | reverse complement strand
TGTCTGTTTGCGTGTTCACACACTGGGACACCAAACAACCCTGAACTATCCGCTGCTTGGAGGAATTTCGCGAGATCTTGCCCACAGTGGTGCTGCAGTCGGCGGATCGTTTTCGAGCGGCTGCTGCACCACATGCTGTGGTCTAAATTTTTGTTTCGAATTATGAATGGTGGTGGTCTGAGACACTCTCTTTCAATGTCTGTTTGCGTGTTCACACTCCGGACACCAAACAACCCTGAACTATCCGCTGCTTGGAGGAATTTCGCGAGATCTTGCCCACAGTGGTGCTGCAGTCGGCGGATCGTTTTCGAGCGGCTGCTGCACCACATGCTGTGGTCTAAATTTTTGTTTCGAATTATGAATGGTGGTGGTCAGAGACACTCTCTTTCAATGTCTGTTTGCGTGTTCACACTCCGGACACCAAACAACCCTGAACTATCCGCTGCTTGGAGGAATTTCGCGAGATCTTGCCCACAGTGGTGCTGCAGTCGGCGGATCGTTTTCGAGCGGCTGCTGCACCACATGCTGTGGTCTACATTTTTGTTGCGAATTATGAA
>NW_890598.1:0-557 GCF_000209065.1 Trypanosoma cruzi | reverse complement strand
ACAAAATTCTTAATTCCCGTAAAAATTTGGCGCTAAATAGGGGGAGGAAGAGAAAAAAAAAAAAAAAGGGAGGTGGCACGGTGGTTGAGGACACATAAGGAAAAAACTTAATTTGTTGGGGAAAAAAAAACGGTTCAAAAAAAACAAAAGGGACAAGAAATAAGTGAGTACATTCATGTCCATGCGCATGGCTGTCACTAACGTGTAGAAGCATTTCCTTCCGCCCCTTCCCCACTTTTTTTGTCCCCACTTTTGTTTTTGCTGGTGGCAAGGAGGAAGATGCGAGCGGGCCGGGCGGCCCGATACATCCAACAAGGGGAGCTGTTCGGCCCCCCACATACAAAAAAAAAAAAAAAAATTGCACGAGGGAAACAACAAGAAAAAAAAGAAAGAGAGGAAGCAAAAAAAAAAAAAAGGAATCCGTAGAGATACACACACATAACAATATATTAAAAAATGGCAGGAGAGAAATCAATAAAACACACGCACACACACACAAAAAAAAAAAAAAAAAACAAGGAAAAAGCGATTTGTCTCACATCCCCTTTCACATAAAT
>NW_890597.1:0-556 GCF_000209065.1 Trypanosoma cruzi | reverse complement strand
CCTCTGACTCCCACCAGTCACAATCGGAAACAAAAATTTGGACCACAACGTGTGATGCAGCGGCCGCTCGAAAACGATCAGCCGAGTGCAGCACCCGTGTGGGGCAAGAGCTCGCGAAATTCCTCCAAGCAGCGGATAATTCAGGGTTGTTTGGTGTCCAGTGTGTGAACACGCAAACAGATAGTGACAGAGAGTGTCTCTGACTCCCACCATTCACAATCGGAAACAAAAATTTAGACCACAACGTGTGATGCAGCGGCCGCTCGAAAACGATCAGCCGAGTGCAGCACCCGTGTGGGCAAGAGCTCGCGAAATTCCTCCAAGCAGCGGATAATTCAGGGTTGTTTGGTGTCCAGTGTGTGAACACGCAAACAGATAGTGACAGAGAGTGTCTCTGACTCCCACCATTCACAATCGGAAACAAAAATTTAGACCACAACGTGTGATGCAGCAGCCGCTCGAAAACGATCAGCCGAGTGCAGCACCCGTGTGGGCAAGAGCTCGCGAAATTCCTCCAAGCAGCGGATAATTTCAGGGTTGTTTGGTGTCCAGTGTG
>NW_890596.1:0-556 GCF_000209065.1 Trypanosoma cruzi | reverse complement strand
CGGATAGTTCAGGGTTGTTTGGTGTCCAGTGTGTGAACACGCAAACAGACATTGAAAGAGAGTGTCTCTGACCACCACCATTCATAATTCGCAACAAAAATTTAGACCACAGCATGTGGTGCAGCAGCCGCTCGAAAACGATCCGCCGACTGCAGCACCACTGTGGGCAAGATCTCGCGAAATTCCTCCAAGCAGCGGATAGTTCAGGGTTGTTTGGTGTCCGGAGTGTGAACACGCAAACAGACATTGAAAGAGAGTGTCTCTGACCACCACCATTCATAATTCGAAACAAAAATTTAGACCACAGCATGTGGTGCAGCAGCCGCTCGAAAACGATCCGCCGACTGCAGCACCACTGTGGGCAAGATCTCGCGAAATTCCTCCAAGCAGCGGATAATTAAGGGTTGTTTGGTGTCCGGAGTGTGAACACGCAAACAGACATTGAAAGAGAGTGTCTCTGACCACCACCATTCATAATTCGCAACAAAAATTTAGACCACAGCATGTGGTGCAGCAGCCGCTCGAAAACGATCCGCCGACTGCAGCACCACTGTGG
>NW_890595.1:0-556 GCF_000209065.1 Trypanosoma cruzi | reverse complement strand
GCGTGTGTGCTTATCTGCCTCTCTCTGCCGTTGCTTTCTTCAGACTCTCTTGTGGCGCACAGCTGCTCTGCAAGTATAGGCGCTGACAAACACACACACACATGCACACACATGCCGTGCTTAAAACGCTGAGAATGCACGCACGCACAGGATTGTGGCTGCCGAGGCCCTCGCGAGGGGGAAAAAACCTGCATTTTTTTTTTTTGACATGTTGCTCGGTGTGTGCTGACGCGTGACGAATAACAACACGCCCCAATAAGCAGAAAAGAAGTAAAACAAAATGGCGCTGAGCGGCACACCGGTAAGCCAAAAATACGCAATCACCAATAAAAAAGCCGGCGATCACCCAGCAGGCACATCAAGCGTCCTCAAAACCAACCTGGAACAGACAAAAAAAAAGAGGCAATCATAGAAAACAAAGATCCCCGCCCCCAAACAGGAAAAACATTAAAGAAAACGCGATTCTTTTTTTTGTCCTTACTGCCGGGGTTGGCCGCCGCAAGAAATACAAAATGGTAGGGCGGTGGCCCCGGACGCTAGATACAGGACGACGTGC
>NW_890594.1:0-556 GCF_000209065.1 Trypanosoma cruzi | reverse complement strand
CAGCGCACACACACTCTCAGTGCTCCCGTAAAGCAAAACACACACACAGGGAGAGAGAGAGAGGTCGCCCACTCAATGCAATGAAAACAAAACAGAAACAGTTACGGTGCTCCGCCCATGCAGCCAGGCAGGACGGCAGCGGTGCGTGTCGTGCAAAAGAGAGCACCAACGGGCCTGCATGGGTGTGCATGCATATATACAATGGGCACATTATTGTGTGTGCTTCGTGGGGTGAGGCGACGACGAGAGTCCATGCAAGGGGACACACACACAGAGAGAGAAGGAAGTGTGTGTATGCGGGCGGTGCATGGCTCTCTCACACTCACTCTCACGCGGCCACCACCGCAGCCGCAGCCGCACAAACCACGAAACAGATGGAATCAGTGCGATTGCAGAACTCGCACACCGTCCTGCAAACCAGAAGTTTAAAAAGCAATATGAAACAAGAATTCAAAAAAAAAAAAAATGGAAAAAACTTAGGCTTCTGCGGGAATCGAACCCGCGTCCCCGGAGACATTGTGAGCGTGTTTGCCACTGAGCTAAAAAAATGCGTCGC
>NW_890593.1:0-556 GCF_000209065.1 Trypanosoma cruzi | reverse complement strand
TCATCACACACACACACATGCAGCCGCGGAATGGGTGCACTCAACCACAAAATCAAAAAGAAAAACTAAACAAAAAGCCGAAGCGTGGGACTACCAGCGCACACACACTCTCATTGCTCCCGTAAAGCAAAACAAACACACAGGGAGAGAGAGAGAGGTCGCCCACTCAATGCAATGAAAACAAAACAGAAACAGTTACGGTGCTCCGCCCATGCAGCCAGGCAGGACGGCAGCGGTGCGTGTCGTGCAAAAGAGAGCACCAACGGGCCTGCATGGGTGTGCATGCATATATACAATGGGCACATTATTGTGTGTGCTTCGTGGGGTGAGGCGACGACGAGAGTCCATGCAAGGGGACACACACACAGAGAGAGAAGGAAGTGTGTGTATGCGGGCGGTGCATGGCTCTCTCACACTCACTCTCACGCGGCCACCACCGCAGCCGCAGCCGCACAAACCACGAAACAGATGGAATCAGTGCGATTGCAGACTCGCACACCGTCCTGCAAACCAGAAGTTAAAAAGCAATAGAAACAGAATTCAAAAAAAAAAAAAT
>NW_890592.1:0-556 GCF_000209065.1 Trypanosoma cruzi | reverse complement strand
AATTTCGCGAGCTCTTGCCCACACGGGTGCTGCACTCGGCTGATCGTTTTCGAGCGGCCGCTGCATCACACGTTGTGGTCCAAATTTTTGTTTCCGATTGTGAATGGTGGGAGTCAGAGGCACTCTCTGTCAATATCTGTTTGCGTGTTTATATACTGGACACCAAACAACCCTGAACTATCCGCTGCTTGGAGGAATTTCGCGAGCTCTTGCCCACACGGGTGCTGCACTCGGCTGATCGTTTTCGAGCGGCCGCTGCATCACACGTTGTGGTCCAAATTTTTGTTTCCGATTGTGAATGGTGGGAGTCAGAGACACTCTCTGTCAATATCTGTTTGCGTGTTTATATACTGGACACCAAACAACCCTGAACTATCCGCTGCTTGGAGGAATTTCGCGAGCTCTTGCCCATACGGGTGCTGCACTCGGCTGATCGTTTTCGAGCGGCTGCTGCATCACACGTTGTGGTCTAAATTTTTGTTTCCAATTGTGAATGGTGGGAGTCAGAGCACTCTCTGTCAATACCTGTTTGCGTGTTCGTACACTGACACCAAAC
>NW_890591.1:0-556 GCF_000209065.1 Trypanosoma cruzi | reverse complement strand
CATAATTGGAAACAAAATTTGGACCACAACGTGTGATGCAGCAGCCGCTCGAAAACGATCAGCCGAGTGCAGCACCCTCGTGGGCAAGAGCTCGCGAAATTCCTCCAAGCAGCGGATAATTCAGGGTTGTTTGGTGTCCAGTGTGTGAACACGCAAACAGATATTGACAGAGAGTGTCTCTGACTCCCCCCATTCATAATTGGAAACAAAAATTTGGACCACAACGTGTGATGCAGCAGCCGCTCGAAAACGATCAGCCGAGTGCAGCACCCTCGTGGGCAAGAGCTCGCGAAATTCTTCCAAGCAGCGGATAGTTCAGGGTTGTTTGGTGTCCAGTGCATGAACACGCAAACAGATAGTGACAGAGAGTGTCTCTGACTCCCACCATTCATAATTGGAAACAAAAATTTGGACCACAACGTGTGATGCAGCAGCCGCTCGAAAACGATCAGCCGAGTGCAGCACCCGTGTGGGCAAGAGCTCGCGAAATTCCTCCAAGCAGCGGATAATTCAGGGTTGTTTGGTGTCCAGTGCATGAACACGCAAACAGATATTG
>NW_890590.1:0-556 GCF_000209065.1 Trypanosoma cruzi | reverse complement strand
GGCGACAGCTAGAAAGCTTGCAGCGCCACAATACACGCATTGTAGAACGTAACGCAGCACTCATCAATGGGATCGTACGCGTGGAACAGGCCATTCGTACACATGCACAGCGATTACTCGAGGACGCGGATGCTGCCGCGGCCGTCATTTCATCCGATGCTAGCTGTGATTCCTCCGCCCATTTGCACGCCCAGCGGCACATTCAGCTTCTTAACCAATCACTGCAGCAGATCGAACAGGTCTCTGTCTCAAGTTCCCCCAAGGAGATTACGGAGGCGATGGGAAGTTTTGTGACACTGATATCCCGCTTATTCTCCACTCAGCAGGTCTTGCACGGTGACGAAATCGCACGACGTGCCCCCTATGATTTTTCATCTGGAAACGCACATAACGATCAAGTCTTCGACACATCGCGTGCTTCGGCTCAAAACGGGAGCACCCTTTTAACCACACGCTCGCACTTCTCAAGGCCTACCGTGACGTCTGTTTTGTCTATGCGACCGCAACGAATGCGAGGCATCGTTGAAGATCAAATCGCCTCCGTTGAGGAATTTGG
>NW_890589.1:0-556 GCF_000209065.1 Trypanosoma cruzi | reverse complement strand
AGTACCGGTGTGGGCAAGAGCTCGGGAAATTCCTCCAAGCAGCGGATAGTTCAGGGTTGTTTGGTGTCCAGTGCATGAACACGCACACAGATATTGACAGAGAGTACCTCTGACCCCCACCATTCATAATTGGAAACAAAAATTTAGACCACGACGTGTGATGCAGCAGCCGCTCGAAAACGATCAGCCGAGTGCAGCACCCGTGTGGGCAAGAGCTCGCGAAATTCCTCCAAGCAGCGGATAATTCAGGGTTGTTTGGTGTCCAGTGTGTGAACACGCAAGCAGATAGTACAGAGAGTGTCTCTGACTCCCACCATTCATAATTGGAAACAAAAATTTGGCCCACAATGTGTGATGCAGCAGCCGCTAGAAAACGATCAGCAGAGTGCAGCACCCTAGTGGGCAAGAGCTCGTGAAATTCCTCCAAGCAGCGGATAGTTCAGGGTTGTTTGGTGTCCAGTGTGTGAACACGCAAACAGATATTGACAGAGAGTGTCTATGACTCCCACCATTCATAATTGGAAACAAAAATTTAGACCACAACGTGTGATGCAGC
>NW_890588.1:0-556 GCF_000209065.1 Trypanosoma cruzi | reverse complement strand
CACCGCTGCAGCTTGGATAATTCGACACGTCGTGCTGTATCTAACGTCCGGGGCAGCCGCTGCAACTTGGATAATTCGACACGTCGTCCCGTATCTAACGTCCGGGGCAGCCGCTGCAACTTGGATAATTCGACACGTCGTGCTGTATCTAGCGTCCGGGGCCACCGCCCTACCATTTTTTATTTCTTGCGGCGGCCAACCCCGGCAGTAAGGACAAAAAAAAGAATCGCGTTTTCTTTAATGTTTTTCCTGTTTGGGGGCGGGGATCTTTGTTTTCTATGATTGCCTCTTTTTTTTTGTCTGTTCCAGGTTGGTTTTGAGGACGCTTGATGTGCCTGCTGGGTGATCGCCGGCTTTTTTATTGGTGATTGCGTATTTTTGGCTTACCGGTGTGCCGCTCACCGCCATTTTGTTTTACTTCTTTTCTGCTTATTGGGGCGTGTTGTTATTCGTCACGCGTCAGCACACACCGAGCAACATGTCAAAAAAAAAAATGCAGGTTTTTTCCCCCTCGCGAGGGCCTCGGCAGCCACAATCCTGTGCGTGCGTGCATTCT
>NW_890587.1:0-556 GCF_000209065.1 Trypanosoma cruzi | reverse complement strand
CAAAGAAGTGGGTGGCGCCACCATTCACAGTGTAACACATCCGCTTCGTCGTAACCGCCACAGTAATTACCCTCACCTCGGACAAGGGATGGCCGTACACGTGAAGGGACGGTAAATCCATTTTTGACTGCTATGTGGACTGTGAGGTGGAGCGAGTGTGGCAGATCGTCCTTGGCGATCTAACCGAATGGCTCAGTCCTCACGGTGGGACCTATTTTACGCCTGAGCGGCATGTGTTGATTGAGACGCCCGAGATTGGGGAGTCAATGTCTGCCGGCTCGTACCTCCTCTACCAGCTGCTTCACTGCGATGCGGAGAAACACCAAGTGGTTGTCTACAGTATTGGTGGAGGTACGGCGTACGTGTTTGACAAGACCATCAAGACGGTGACAAGATACGTGGTTGGTAAAGCATGCAAGAGTTTCTTGTGTGATTTGCTGGATTTTGGGATAAAAGTGTATATTATCTGCAATGTGCTTGCATCTTCCATGGAGCCTCGGAGCATTTCAAGCATGGCGGCATCTTTTAAATCAGGAACCACAGTTTGGAGAATTTC
>NW_890586.1:0-556 GCF_000209065.1 Trypanosoma cruzi | reverse complement strand
TGCCTGCATCTTTGTTTTGTTTTGTGTTTTCTCCGTCTCGTTCCGTTTATTCGCCTTTTTTCCGCGTATTCCGCGCTTCTTCCTGTGTTTTCCGGTGTTTTTGCCTTGCTCGCACACTCGGCTGCATTTGCTGTTCCACACTCGCCATGTGCGTCTTTTCCGCCCCCTGACGCCGTCCACGGCGCTATCCCGGGGCCGACGTCCCGGACCCTGACCCCTCCCCAGTGTGGCCTGGGAGGGGGGGGGGGGGTTTTTGTACACGGTCCCAAGTGCCGCGAAGGACCCCTCATCAAAATTGAAAACCGTTGTGGAACACAACTCCTTTCAACTAACGCTATTATTGATACAGTTTCTGTACTATATTGGTACGCGAAGCTTCCAACCCGCCTCTGGCGGTTATGTTTGGTCAATTTCTTTTGACCGGGGTCTACGGACCCCTTTTTTTTTTTTTTTTTTTTTTTTTGTGGGTCTGTCCGCCATATATACATATACCCCTATATATATATACCCATATATATATAGCCCCCTACCCCCTCGTGCGGCTGCCCCCCCCCCC
>NW_890585.1:0-555 GCF_000209065.1 Trypanosoma cruzi | reverse complement strand
GGGGTCATCTGCGTGTTGGTGCTCCCCTCACCCTTTCATCGGCGCGTGAGTGCGGCCCGCAAGCACAGTCACTCGTGTGTGGGGGCTGAGAGAAGCACGCAGACATGACGGCAGTCGCGTCACTCCATCGGGAGAGTGAGCGCAGCAAAAGAAAAAATCATCAGGAAGGGAAAAGAAATGCTGACGAGGCCGACACCGAAGGGACTGCCGGCGCGTAAAATGCACACACAAAGCAAAAAAACTTAAAAACAGGGCGGCAGGGTGTGGCTGTGTGTGTGTGGCGCTGCGGGTGTCTGCCCGCCCTGGCTGCAATAAAAACAAAACAAGAGGGAAAGAAATGTGTGCTCCGCCCCACAGGCCCTCGTCGCACGCCCACACGTCACGGCTCCCTCAGCGCGCCGTTCGTCGCGGCCCCTCCTCATGCGTGCAGCAGGCGAGGCGCACAGGGCCGTCGTCATGAGCGTGTCGGTGGGTGTGCGAGTGGAGCAGTTGGGCGGGAAACACACGGCACCCCTCACAGGAAGAGTGCAGAAGAAACAATTAAAAGAGGGAAGA
>NW_890584.1:0-555 GCF_000209065.1 Trypanosoma cruzi | reverse complement strand
AATTATGAATGGTGCTGGTCAGAGGACACTCTCTTTCAATGTCTGTTTGCGTGTTCACACACTGGACGCCAAACAACCCGGAACTATCCGCTGCTTGGAGGAATTTCGCGAGATCCTGCCCACAACGGTGCTGCACTCGGCGGATCGTTTTCGAGCGGCTGCTGCACCACACGCTGTGGTCTAAATTTTTGTTTCGAATTATGAATGGTGGTGGTCAGAGACACTCTCTTTCAATGTCTGTTTGCGTGTTCACACACTGGACGCCAAACAACCCGGAACTATCCGCTGCTTGGAGGAATTTCGCGAGATCTTGCCCACAACGGTGCTGCACTCGGCGGATCGTTTTCGAGCGGCTGCTGCACCACACGTTGTGGTCTAAATTTCTGTTTCGAATTATGGATGGTGGTGGTCAGAGACACTCTCTTTCAATGTCTGTTTGCGTGTTCACACACAGAACGCCAAACAACCCGGAACTATCCGCTGCTTGGAGGAATTTCGCGAGATCTTGCCCACAACGTGCTGCACTCGGCGGATCGTTTTCGAGCGACTGCTGCA
>NW_890583.1:0-555 GCF_000209065.1 Trypanosoma cruzi | reverse complement strand
ACGTGCCCGCGCCGTTGCCAATGTAAACACCGTGTCCGCATGCGGCGGGGCACTTGTTTTTGCTGGGCGGAGCACATTCTCCAATTTATGTAGTTGATGGTCATTTTTACCTTCTACTGTCGTTGTGTGTGTGTGTGTGTGTGTGTGTGTGGGCTCCTGTGCCCTTGTTGCTGTGTGTCTTCTGTGCCGCTGTGGGCCTTGGTGCCACCTCTCTCTTTCTGTTGTGGGTTTGTGTGCTTGCGCGCAGGTTGTGCAACAGTCGATAATAAGCCGAGTCAAGGAGAGCAACGAGATGGGTGCTTGTGGGTCGAAGGGCTCGACGAGCGACAAGTGGTAGCGGCGGTTGGAGAGGAAAGATTTTTTATTTCAAATAAATCTTGTGTGAATTGCCGCTGCTTGGGCTGCTGTGCAGTTATGAGTTTGAGCGGTCTTCTTCTTGTTGCTTCCGCCATGCACCTCCGCTGTACATTTTTTGTGCATCTCTCCACATAATCTGCTTCCTTTTTTATACTTTTATGCTTTGTGTTTCTGCAGGCACACACAAACACACACACA
>NW_890582.1:0-555 GCF_000209065.1 Trypanosoma cruzi | reverse complement strand
CACCCGCCGCGAGTGATGCCTCTAACAAGTGGGTCCTCACGCGTAGCCGTACAGGATCTTGCCGCGCTTGCGCAGCGCGTTCACGACGTCCACGGCCGTGACGGTCTTCTTGCGGGAGTACTCAGTGTACGCCGTGGCGTCGCGCACGACGCCCTCCACGAACGACTTGATCACGCCACGCACCTCGTCGTAGATGATGCCGGAGATGCGCTTCACGCCGCCACGGCGCGCCAGGCGGCGGATGGACCCGCGGGTGATTCCACGGACGTTCTCGCGCAGGATCTTCTTCTGGCGCTTCTGCGTCCCCTTCGCCTCGCCGCTCTTCTTGCCCTTCGCCATCTTGCTGTGTTTGTTTAGCTGTGTGCTTGGTTGCTTGGTTCTGCGCGGTGTGTGAGAGCGAGGGGCAAAAAGAAAGGAAAAAAAGGAGAGAAAGAGAGAGAAGGTGCAGCTGGACGCCCATGAGGACTGGTGATCACAGAGGGGAGCGTGCCTCACTGCACACGCACACACACACATGTGTATATATATATATATATAATCTACGTGTGCCGTCAG
>NW_890581.1:0-555 GCF_000209065.1 Trypanosoma cruzi | reverse complement strand
GCGAGATCTGGCCCACATGGGTGCTGCAGTCGGCGGATCGTTTTCGAGCGGCCGCTGCACCACACGCTGTGGTCTAAATTTCTGTTTCGAATTATGAATGGTGGTGGTCAGAGACACTCTCTGTCAATGTCTGTTTGCGTGTTCACACACTGGACGCCAAACAACCCTGAACTATCCGCTGCTTGGAGGAATTTCGCGAGATCTTGCCCACAAGGGTGCTGCAGTCGGCGGATCGTTTTCGAGCGGCCGCTGCACCACACGCTGTGGTCTAAATTTCTGTTTCGAATTATAAATGGCGGGAGTCAGAGACACTCTTTTTCAATGTATGTTTGCGTGTGCACACACTGGACACCAAACAACCCTGAACTATCCGCTGCTTGGAGGAATTTCGCGAGCTCTTGCCCACAAGGGTGCTGCACTCGGCGGATCGTTTTCGAGCGGCTGCTGCACCACACGTTGTGGTCTATGTTTTTGTTTCGAATTATGAATGGCGGGAGTCAGAGGCACTCTCTTTCAATGTATGTTTGCGTGTGCACACACTGGACACCAAACAAC
>NW_890580.1:0-555 GCF_000209065.1 Trypanosoma cruzi | reverse complement strand
TCGCGCTGCGGCACTCCACACCATTTAAAGAATTGAATGCCCATCGCAACTTTGATGACGTTCTTCCGACGCTTTTTTCTACCGCCACGCGGAAGTTTGTGATGAATGACGCGAACAGCCGTAGCGACGGTGCCTTCGTGGCGGAAGTTCACATACCCGCCGGTGTTGCAGCAACCGTGCGGAATGAGGCGCTGCAGTCGGCAGCGCAGTTGCGGATATGGAGCTATATCCCTGTGTTTGCCAGACAGTGCGAGCTGTTTCTGTCGCAGCCAGAGACCCCCCTGAAGCCTGTTGTCTTGCACTACCACACGGAGGAGGCGATGGTGCTGTTTAGCAGCAAGGGAAACTTCATTGTCGCCATCGCATTGCGCTCCGCATCCAAGGATGAGGCAGTATTCACACGGCACTTTTTGCAGGCCAGAGCAGCACCTGGCAGTAGTGCTTGCTCAATGCTCTGAAAAGCGCGGCGAGAGATGCAGAAGAGCGCATTGTGGATATTGAGAGCTGGGAAGTGGTGAAAAGTTCTCCTACGAAAGTAACAAGAGCAGCATGGGA
>NW_890579.1:0-555 GCF_000209065.1 Trypanosoma cruzi | reverse complement strand
GCGTCTTTTCCGCCCCCTGACGCCGTCCACGGCGCTATCCCGGGGCCGACATCCCGGACCCTGACCCCTCCCCAGTGTGGCCTGGGAGGGGGGGGGGGGTTTTTGTACACGGTCCCAAGTGCCGCGAAGGACCCCTCATCAAAATTGAAAACCGTTGTGGAACACAACTCCTTTCAACTAACGCTATTATTGATACAGTTTTTGTACTATATTGGTACGGGAAGCTTCCAACCCGCCTTTGGCGGTTATGTTTGGTCAATTTTTTTTGACCGGGGTTTACGGACCCCTTTTTTTTTTTTTTTTTGTGGGTCTGTCCGCCATATCCATATACCCCTATATATATATACCCATATATATATAGCCCCGTACCCCCTCGTGCGGCTGCCCCCCCCCCCCCACGTTGCGTGTCCGCCACCTCCTTCGGGCCCCCTCATTTTCGCTTCATGGCTGCTATTGCCTGCATCTTTGTTGTGCTTCACCTTTTCTCCGTCTCGTTCCTTTTATTCGCCTTTTCTCCGAGTATGCCGCGCTTCTTCCTGTGTTTTCCGGTGTTTT
>NW_890578.1:0-555 GCF_000209065.1 Trypanosoma cruzi | reverse complement strand
GGTCCTGTTTTTGGGTGGGAAGAAAAAAAAAAAAACTTTTTTTTTTTTTTTTTTTTTTTGTGGGTTTCCCGCGGAAAAGAAACCCGAAGAAAAAAGAAAAAAAACGGGTAAAATTACGGAGTCGCCCGGCTGGTGGGGACGAAAAAAAAAAAAATTTGTTTTTTTTTTTTTTTCTTAAGAAAAAAGAGGTGCCGTTTGTGTTTTTTTTTTTTAATTTTCCTTTTTTTTTTTTCTTTTTTTTCTTAAACGTTTTTTTTTTTTTTTTTTGTTGGGCGGCAGCGGCGGGTTTTTTTTTCCCGTGACTGAGCGCCCTGCACGTTTGTTAACCTCCGCTGCGTGCATTCACCCACACATGTGCATGCATGCATGTAAATATGTACCTGCAGGGAGGGATAAAGACAGGGGGGAAGGACAGGCGAGGGAAATGGCGTGTCTGCCTCACCGGGTGGAGTTGTGGCGCGTTGTTTTTTTCCGCTTTTTTTTTTTTTTTTACTTTACGTCGCCGTGTGGTGCAATTGCGTGTGTCTCTCTCTCTCTCTCTCTCTCTGCGTGTCT
>NW_890577.1:0-555 GCF_000209065.1 Trypanosoma cruzi | reverse complement strand
CTCGGCGGATCGTTTTCGAGTGGCTGCTGCACCACACGCTGTGGTCTAAATTTTTGTTTCGAATTATGAATGGTGGTGGTCAGAGGCACTCTCTTTCAATGTCTGTTTGCGTGTTCACACACTGGACGCCAAACAACCCTGAACTATCCGCTGCTTGGAGGAATGTCGCGAGATCTTGCCCACAAGGGTGCTGCAGTCGGCGGATCGTTTTCGAGTGGCTGCTGCACCACACGTTGTGGTCTAAATTTTTGTTTCGAATTATGAATGGTGGTGGTCAGAGGCACTCTCTTTCAATGTCTGTTTGCGTGTTCACACACTGAACGCCAAACAACCCTGAACTATCCGCTGCTTGGAGGAGTTTCGCGAGATCTTGCCCACAAGGGTGCTGCAGTCGGCGGATCGTTTTCGAGTGGCTGCTGCACCACACGCTGTGGTCTAAATTTTTGTTTCGAATTATGAATGGTGGTGGTCAGAGACACTCTCTTTCAATGTCTGTTTGCGTGTTCACACACTGAACGCCAAACAACCTTGAACTATCCGCTGCTTGGAGGAGTT
>NW_890576.1:0-554 GCF_000209065.1 Trypanosoma cruzi | reverse complement strand
GCGTGTTCACACACTGGACACCATACAACCGTGAATTATCCGCTGCTTGGAGGAATTTCGCGAGCTCTTGCCCACACGGGTGCTGCACTCGGCTGATCGTTTTCGAGCGGCCGCTGCATCACACGTCGTGGTCTAAATTTTTGTTTCCGATTGTGAATGGTGGGAGTCAGAGGCACTCTCTGTCAAAATCTGTTTGCGTGTTCACACACTGGACACCAAACAACCCTGAATTATCCGCTGCTTGGAGGAATTTCGCGAGCTCTTGCCCACACGGGTGCTGCACTCGGCTGATCGTTTTCGAGCGGCCGCTGCATCACACGTTGTGGTCCAAATTTTTGTTTCCGATTGTGAATGGTGGGGGTCAGAGGCACTCTCTGTCAATATCTGTTTGCGTGTTCACACACTGGACACCAAACAACCCTGAATTATCCGCTGCTTGGGGGAATTTCGCGAGCTCTTGCCCACACGGGTGCTGCACTCGGCTGATCGTTTTCGAGCGGCCGCTGCATCACACGTTGTGGTCCAAATTTTTGTTTCCGATTGTGAATGGTGGG
>NW_890575.1:0-554 GCF_000209065.1 Trypanosoma cruzi | reverse complement strand
TTGGTGCTCTCTTTTGCACGACACGCACCGCTGCCGTCCTGCCTGGCTGCATGGACGGAGCACCGTAACTGTTTCTGTTTGGTTTTTATTGCATGGAGTGGGCGACCTCTCTCTCTCTCCCTCTGTGTGTGTGTTTTGCTTTACGGGAGTAATGAGAGTGTGTGTGCGCTGGTCGTCCCACGCTTCGGCTTTTTGTTTTGTTTTCCTTCTTGATTTAGTGGTTGAGTGCACCCATTCCGCGGCTGCGTGTGTGTGTGTGTGTGTGATGATATGAGTAATTTGCGTGTGTGCTATCTGCCTCTCTCTGCCGTTGCTTTCTTCAGACTCTCTTGTGGCGCACAGCTGCTCCGCAAGTATAGGCGCTGCCAAACACACAAGCACATGCACACACACATGCCGTGTTTAAAACGCTGAGAATGCACGCACGCACAGGATTGTGGCTGCGGAGGCCCTCGCGAGGGGGGAAAGCCTGCATTTTGTTTTTTTTTGACATGTTGCTCGGTGTGTGCTGACGCGTGACGAATAACAACACGCCCCAATAAGCGGAAAAGAAG
>NW_890574.1:0-554 GCF_000209065.1 Trypanosoma cruzi | reverse complement strand
ACTCCCACACACCAGAGCGCACCTTCGCTCCTATTTAGCGGTGCATGGAAGGGCATGTGTCTTTGCTGGTGCCTCGTCCATATATTTTGTGGGTGTACATTCCCCTGCAGGCTGAGGGCGGGATGACGCTCCGTCGCGGTGCACTTCCCTCGCATGCCGCCCACTGTGATTCATCATGCATCACCCTCTCACATATTCCGTGGTGCCACACCGCTGATATTATTGCAGCCGCTGTGATTCCGCGTACTTCACGCATTTCATTGTGCCACAATACATCCGCTCGTGTGGCCGCCGCATCCAAGCAGCGGTGCCCAACACCGTGAGCGGCAGTCCACATCCCTGCATGTCCCAACGCAGTGGTGTTGGACTGTCAGCCAGGCGTCAGACAACAAGAGAGTCTTGTGCTGGCAGTACAACACACGGAGCTGCAGCAAATGACTCGGGCGGCGACGCATCTATTCGTCGCAATGCAGTGAAAAGGGGTCGGGCAATATAATGCCAGCTGCACTCACGACACCACATCCACAGCCAAAGCATGCGACGTGATGTGTGCT
>NW_890573.1:0-554 GCF_000209065.1 Trypanosoma cruzi | reverse complement strand
CTCTTTCTCTCTCTTGCGCTTCGGGCGGGCCCGCCACCAACCGTTTGCACAGGCAGGCGCCAGACAGGGCAGGATGTTACGTGCGCGCCGTTGCGCAAGAAAGAAAAACGACAACAATAGCAGGAAGTGGGAGGGAGGGGAGCGGGCGCTCAGCCGAAAGGTGATTTTTATTGTTCCGTTCTCAATGCGTCGCTCAAACTGTTTGGACCTCGAACAACATGTCTCCATCGTAGCGCGTGTGTGTGTGTGCGGGCGTGCGCGTCGCTGGGCCGCAAAACCGCGCAGCGAGAGCAGAGGGACAAAGAAAGAAAAAAAGAAAAAGAAAAAAAAAGAAAGATGGGGGTGTAAAGCAAAGCACTTCAGTGTGAGCTGAGTCGGGAATTGCGTCCTCACGCGTTTTCGTCGTCAGACTGACAGGAAACTGTGGAATTTCATCACGCGTCGCAGCCGCATCTCTCACCCGTGCGCGTCCTCTTTGGTTTTGTATTTTCCCATCGTTTCCCGAACTGGGGAGGGAGCCTCGACGCGCGCACCGTCACCGCAAACTCTCGCGC
>NW_890572.1:0-554 GCF_000209065.1 Trypanosoma cruzi | reverse complement strand
ATCGTTTTCGAGCGGCTGCTGCACCACACGCTGTGGTCTATATTTTTGTTTCGAATTATGAATGGTGGTGGTCAGAGACACTCTCATTCAATGTCTGTTTGCGTGTTCACACACTGAACGCCAAACAACCCGGAACTATCCGCTGCTTGGAGGAATTTCGCGAGATCTTGCCCACAACGGTGCTGCAGTCGGATAATCGTTTTCGAGCGGCTGCTGCACCACACGCTGTGGTCTATGTTTTTGTTTCGAATTATGAATGGTGGTGGTCAGAGACACTCTCATTCAATGTCTGTTTGCGTGTTCACACACTGAACGCCAAACAACCCGGAACTATCCGCTGCTTGGAGGAATTTCGCGAGATCTTGCCCACAACGGTGCTGCACTCGGATAATCGTTTTCGAGCGGCTGCTGCACCACACGCTGTGGTCTATGTTTTTGTTTCGAATTATGAATGGTGGTGGTCAGAGACACTCTCATTCAATGTCTGTTTGCGTGTTCACACACTGAACGCCAAACAACCCGGAACTATCCCCTGCTTGGAGGAATTTCGCGAG
>NW_890571.1:0-554 GCF_000209065.1 Trypanosoma cruzi | reverse complement strand
GCAGAACTCGCACACCGTCCTGGCAAACCAGAAAGTTTAAAAAGCAATAAGAAACAAGAATTCCAAAAAAAAAAGGAAAAAAACTTAGGCTTCTTCGGGGCTCGAACCCGCACCCCGGATGAAATTGTGAGCTTGTTTTGCCACTGAGCTAAAAAAAATGTGGTCGCGCGACCCATTTTCACGTAAGGTGTTAAGTTCGATCTTCGAACAATCGAGCACATTTGCGTTGTCCCCTGGAAAACGAAAGCGACATGTTTAGGGTGCGCCGCCGCAGCGTGGATACCTCGATTCGTCGTCATATATCTCTCGTACGGGGCCGCAGCCGCAGCGTGAATACTTCGATTCGTCGTCATATATCTCTCGTACGGGGCCGTCGCCGCAGCGTGGATACATCGATTCGTTGTCATGTATCTCTCGTTCGGGGCGGACCGCCGCAACTTGGATAATTCGACACGTCGTCATGTATCTCTCGTCCGGGGCAGCCGCTGCAACTTGGATAATTCGACACGTCGTCATGTATCTCTCGTCCGGGGGCACCGGCCTACTCTTTTTTA
>NW_890570.1:0-554 GCF_000209065.1 Trypanosoma cruzi | reverse complement strand
AAAGAGCGAGTGCGACCGGATTGTTGAGAAGGAGATGCAAAAGTTGGGAGGTGCGGTGCCGGACGAGCAGTTCATCACAAACGTTGCTGAAAAGTACAAAATAAGTCGTCAAATTGTCTCGTGGATTATTGAGTATGGGGTGTATCCCTGCTACCATGGCGACTACGTTCGTGGCGTAAGAACCGGACAGGGGCTGATGAAGAACAAGGACGGTACCGTTTACAAGGGGGATTTTCTGGCGAATAAACGCCATGGCCAGGGAATGTTCTATTATTTGAATGGCGACATATTTTCAGGAACGTGGAGGAATGGGCTGAAGCATGGCTATGGAACATATCACTTTGCAGGAGGCAGTGATTTGCCACGGAATTGGGTGGTTGCCGCACCTCGATTTCAACGCAAGCAATTCGTCTGGCACCGTTTCCTTCACGCCATTCCACACGAGCAGCACCTCATGGACAAGACTCTCATCCTTCGGCCAATCATACAGAGTGGCCTTCAAAACATGCAACAAACAATTTCTTCGCCTCGTCATTGGATATGACACCACCACT
>NW_890569.1:0-553 GCF_000209065.1 Trypanosoma cruzi | reverse complement strand
AACGTGTGGTGCAGCAGCCGCTCGAAAACGATCTGCCGAGTGCAGCACCCATGTGGGCAAGATCTCGCGAAACTCCTCCAAGCAGCGGATAGTTCAGGGTTGTTTGGCGTTCAGTGTGTGAACACGCAAACAGACATTGAAAGAGAGTGCCTCTGACCACCACCATTCATAATTCGAAACAAAAATTTAGACCACAACGTGTGGTGCAGCAGCCACTCGAAAACGATCCGCCGAGTGCAGCACCCTTGTGGGCAAGATCTCGCGAAACTCCTCCAAGCAGCGGATAGTTAAGGGTTGTTTGGCGTTCCAGTGTGTGAACACGCAAACAGACATTGAAAGAGAGTGCCTCTGACCACCACCATTCATAATTCGAAACAAAAATTTAGACCACAACGTGTGGTGCAGCAGCCACTCGAAAACGATCTGCCGAGTGCAGCACCCATGTGGGCAAGATCTCGCGAAACTCCTCCAAGCAGCGGATAGTTTAGGGTTGTTTGGCGTTCAGTGTGTGACACGCAAACAGACATTGAAAGAGAGTGCCTCTGACCACCAC
>NW_890568.1:0-553 GCF_000209065.1 Trypanosoma cruzi | reverse complement strand
AGGGCCTTTTTTGCGTTTGATTAAACGAGCACGAACCATCGGCGCGGCACGACTCAGCAGAAGGATCCCTCCTCCAGGCAACAGGCGCATGCATTTGTGCCCATACGCCCGGCCCCTTTACAGGAGCCGGCGCTTCTTCGCCGTGTTCATATACGGCTGCAGCACGGAGCGGCAGCACGACAGCATGCGGCGAAGCGTTATCCGGCTGCGCAAGGAGTTCTTGGAGCGCAAGCAGAACGAACGCGTTCACGAGGCGATCCATGCCAGGAAGGAGCAGTTTCGTGAGGCCGTGAGCAACGCCACGCCGCTCCCGGGACATCTCCGCAAGGACGCGTTAGCCCTGAAGAAGTTTACGGAGCTGGACGACGACCAGACGAGGACACTGCAGACCAGTGTAGACGACGAGTACGCCAACGCGGGTGTGGAAGACCCGCGCGTTCTCGTCACGACGTCACGAGAGCCGTCACAGAAGCTGCTGGAGTTTGCGAAGGAGATTCGGCTGGTCATTCCCAGCGCTGTTCGTATGAACCGCGGCAACCTCAGCGTCCGTCAG
>NW_890567.1:0-553 GCF_000209065.1 Trypanosoma cruzi | reverse complement strand
CGTTTTCGAGCGGCTGCTGCACCACACGCTGTGGTCTAAATTTTTGTTTCGAATTATGAATGGTGGTGGTCAGAGGCACTCTCTTTCAATGTCTGTTTGCGTGTTCACACACTGGACGCCAAACAACCCTGAACCATCCGCTGCTTGGAGGAATGTCGCGAGATCTTGCCCACAAGGGTGCTGCAGTCGGATAATCGTTTTCGAGCGGCTGCTGCACCACACGCTGTGGTCTAAATTTTTGTTTCGAATTATGAATGGTGGTGGTCAGAGGCACTCTCTTTCAATGTCTGTTTGCGTGTTCACACACTGGACGCCAAACAACCCTGAACCATCCGCTGCTTGGAGGAATGTCGCGAGATCTTGCCCACAAGGGTGCTGCACTCGGCGGATCGTTTTCGAGCGGCTGCTGCACCACACGCTGTGGTCTAAATTTTTGTTTCGAATTATGAATGGTGGTGGTCAGAGGCACTCTCTTTCAATGTCCGTTTGCGTGTTCACACACTGGACGCCAAACAACCCTGAACTATCCGCTGCTTGGAAGAATGTCGCGAGA
>NW_890566.1:0-553 GCF_000209065.1 Trypanosoma cruzi | reverse complement strand
GCCACAAGAGAGTCTGAAGAAAGCAACGGCAGAGAGAGCCAGATAAGCACACACGCAAAATTACTCAGATCATCACACACACACACACGCAGCCGCGGAATGGGTGCACTCAACCACAAAATCAAAAAGAAAAACAAAACAAAAAGCCGAAGCGTGGGACTACCAGCGCACACACACTCTCATTGCTCCCGTAAAGCAAAACACACACACAGGGAGAGAGAGAGAGGTCGCCCACTCAATGCAATGAAAACAAAACAGAAACAGTTACGGTGCTCCGCCCATGCAGCCAGGCAGGACGGCAGCGGTGCGTGTCGTGCAAAAGAGAGCACCAACGGGCCTGCATGGGTGTGCATGCATATATACAATGGGCACATTATTGTGTGTGCTTCGTGGGGTGAGGCGACGACGAGAGTCCATGCAAGGGGACACACACACAGAGAGAGAAGGAAGTGTGTGTATGCGGGCGGTGCATGGCTCTCTCACACTCACTCTCACGCGGCCACCACCGCAGCCGCAGCCGCACAAACCACGAAACAGATGGAATCAGTGCGAT
>NW_890565.1:0-553 GCF_000209065.1 Trypanosoma cruzi | reverse complement strand
TACAAGACCAGCGGCTTCCTGAAGAAATTCTTAACTTAACTGCGTACCAAGCGCTGGAGGCCATTACTAAGCCACTTCACGAAGGTGTGTTCTCTCTCGGGCAACGTGGGGACTATGAAAGAAAAGGATACGATCACTCCTCTTGCAAGGGGAAAACCAAACGGGGTACTCACGCAGGTACTGACGGAAGCGAGGCGGGAGGCAGAGGAAAGGCTAAGAGGAACGCAAGAAATGAAATTTACCATTTCCACTAATATCGAAGACGTACTGTTTAAAGGAAGAGTTCGCGTCAATGAAATGAAGCTGAACGACTTTCTTACGAGGGAACTGGACGGCAGGGGCATTGTGGACACCAATCGGGATGTCTTGCCGGAGGAGTTTTTCAAGGACCCCACGAAGTATATCCGTGATAAAGGAGCATTGGACGAAATACAGGCATCAGGTCATTATTTGAGTATGAAGCGAGCTGTAAAGGGTGAAGTGATCTTCGATGAGGATATACGCAGGCTTTGCGATAAGGGTGTCAGCAATCCACCGGGGCGGTCATTAGCTG
>NW_890564.1:0-553 GCF_000209065.1 Trypanosoma cruzi | reverse complement strand
CAAGAGCTCGCGAAATTCCTCCAAGCAGCGGATAGTTCAGGGTTGTTTGGTGTCCAGTGTGTGAACACGCAAACAGATAGTGACAGAGAGTGTCTCTGACTCCCACCATTCACAATCGGAAACAAAAATTTAGACCACAACGTGTGATGCAGCGGCCGCTCGAAAACGATCAGCCGAGTGCAGCACCCTCGTGGGCAAGAGCTCGCGAAATTCCTCCAAGCAGCGGATAGTTCAGGGTTGTTTGGTGTCCAGTGTGTGAACACGCAAACAGATAGTGACAGAGACTGCCTCTGACTCCCACCATTCACAATCGGAAACAAAAATTTGGACCACAACGTGTGATGCAGCAGCCGCTCGAAAGCGATCAGCCGAGTGCAGCACCCTCGTGGGCAAGAGCTCGCGAAATTCCTCCAAGCAGCGGATAATTCAGGGTTGTTTGGTGTCCAGTGTGTGACACGCAAACAGATAGTGACAGAGAGTGCCTCTGACTCCCACCATTCACAATCGGAAACAAAAATTTAGACCACAACGTGTGATGCAGCAGCCGCTCGAA
>NW_890563.1:0-553 GCF_000209065.1 Trypanosoma cruzi | reverse complement strand
TCGAAAACGATCACCGAGTGCACACCCGGTGGGCAGAGCTCGCGAAATTCCTCCAAGCAGCGGATAATTCAGGGTTGTTTGGTGTCCAGTGTGTGAACACGCAAACAGATAGTGACAGAGAGTACCTCTGACCCCCACCATTCATAATTGGAAACAAAAATTTAGACCACAACATGTGATGCAGCAGCCGCTCGAAAACGATCAGCCGAGTGCAGCACCCGTGTGGGCAAGAGCTCGCGAAATTCCTCCAAGCAGCGGATAATTCAGGGTTGTTTGGTGTCCAGTGTGTGAACACGCAAACAGATATTGACAGAGAGTGCCTCTGACCCCCATCATTCATAATTGGAAACAAAAATTTAGACCACAACGTGTGATGTAGCAGCCGCTCGAAAACGATCAGCCGAGTGCAGCACCCGTGTGGGCAAGAGCTCGCGAAATTCCTCCAAGCAGCGGATAATTCAGGGTTGTATGGTGTCCAGTGTGTGAACACGCAAACAGATATTGACAGAGAGTACCTCTGACCCCCATCATTCATAATTGGAAACAAAAATTT
>NW_890562.1:0-553 GCF_000209065.1 Trypanosoma cruzi | reverse complement strand
CAAGGAGGGGAAAAGCCTGACGGGAACGGCACGGTACTGCTCGATCAACACGCATCTTGGCATTGAGCAGAGCCGTCGCGACGACCTGGAGGGCATCGGCTACATCCTGATGTATTTCTTGCGTGGCTCACTGCCGTGGCAGGGCCTGAAAGCGCACACGAAGCAGGAAAAGTACTCTCGCATATCCGAGCGCAAGCAGACAACGCCCGTGGAGACGCTGTGCAAGGGCTTTCCCGCGGAGTTCGCCGCGTACCTCAACTACACCCGAAGCTTGCGCTTCGAGGACAAGCCGGACTACAGCTACCTGAAACGGCTCTTCCGAGAGCTCTTCATTAGGGAGGGGTACCACGTGGACTACGTGTTTGACTGGACGCTGAAGCGCATCCACGAGAACCTGAAGGCGGAGGGGTCCGGCCAGCAGGAACAAAAACAGCAGCAGCAGCAACAACGAGAGCGGGGGGATGTAGAGCAGGCGTAGCCCACCTGCACAGTCCGGGACCCTTGTTCCGCGTAATGTTTGTACGACGTCTTTGACGTCCCACACGCTCCATTG
>NW_890561.1:0-553 GCF_000209065.1 Trypanosoma cruzi | reverse complement strand
CTCCAAGCAGCGGATAGTTCAGGCTTGTTTGGTGTCCAGTGTGTGCACACGCAAACATACATTGAAAGAGAGTGTCTCTGACTCCCGCCATTCATAATTCGAAACAAAAATTTAGACCACAGCGTGTGGTGCAGCAGCCGCTCGAAAACGATCCGCCGAGTGCAGCACCCTTGTGGGCAGGAGCTCGCGAAATTCCTCCAAGCAGCGGATAGTTCAGGGTTGTTTGGTGTCCAGTGTGTGAACACGCAAACATACATTGAAAGAGAGTGTCTCTGACTCCCGCCATTCATAATTCAAAACAAAAATTTAGACCACAGCGTGTGGTGCAGCAGCCGCTCGAAAACGATCCGCCGAGTGCAGCACCCTTGTGGGCAGGAGCTCGCGAAATTCCTCCAAGCAGCGGATAGTTCAGGGTTGTTTGGTGTCCAGTGTGTGAACACGCAAACATACATTGAAAGAGAGTGCCTCTGACTCCCGCCATTCATAATTCGAAACAAAAACATAGACCACAACGTGTGGTGCAGCAGCCGCTCGAAAACGATCCGCCGAGTGC
>NW_890560.1:0-553 GCF_000209065.1 Trypanosoma cruzi | reverse complement strand
GTGTGGTGCAGCAGCCGCTCGAAAACGATCCGCCGACTGCAGCACCATTGTGGGCAAGAGCTCGCGAAATTCCTCCAAGCAGCGGATAATTCAGGGTTGTTTGGTGTCCAGTGTGTGCACACGCAAACATACATTGAAAGAGAGTGCCTCTGACTCCCGCCATTCATAATTCGAAACAAAAATTTAGACCACAGCGTGTGGTGCAGCAGCCGCTCGAAAACGATCCGCCGACTGCAGCACCCTTGTGGGCAAGAGCTCGCGAAATTCCTCCAAGAAGCGGATAATTCAGGGTTGTTTGGTGTCCAGTGTGTGCACACGCAAACATACATTGAAAGAGAGTGCCTCTGACTCCCGCCATTCATAATTCGAAACAAAAATTTAGACCACAACGTGTGGTGCAGCAGCCGCTCGAAAACGATCCGCCGACTGCAGCACCATTGTGGGCAATAGCTCGCGAAACTCCTCCAAGAAGCGGATAATTCAGGGTTGTTTGGTGTCCAGTGTGTGCACACGCAAACATACATTGAAAGAGAGTGCCTCTGACTCCCGCCAT
>NW_890559.1:0-553 GCF_000209065.1 Trypanosoma cruzi | reverse complement strand
AGACACTCTCATTCAATGTCTGTTTGCGTGTTCACACACTGAACGCCAAACAACCCGGAACTATCCGCTGCTTGGAGGAATTTCGCGAGATCTTGCCCACAACGGTGCTGCACTCGGATAATCGTTTTCGAGCGGCTGCTGCACCACACGCTGTGGTCTATGTTTTTGTTTCGAATTATGAATGGTGGTGGTCAGAGACACTCTCATTCAATGTCTGTTTGCGTGTTCACACACTGAACGCCAAACAACCCGGAACTATCCGCTGCTTGGAGGAATTTCGCGAGATCTTGCCCACAACGGTGCTGCACTCGGATAATCGTTTTCGAGCGGCTGCTGCACCACACGCTGTGGTCTATGTTTTTGTTTCGAATTATGAATGGTGGTGGTCAGAGACACTCTCTTTCAATGTCTGTTTGCGTGTTCACACACTGAACGCCAAACAACCCGGAACTATCCGCTGCTTGGAGGAATTTCGCGAGATCTTGCCCACAACGGTGCTGCACTCGGATAATCGTTTTCGAGTGGCTGCTGCACCACACGTTGTGTCTAATTT
>NW_890558.1:0-553 GCF_000209065.1 Trypanosoma cruzi | reverse complement strand
CACTCCCCCTTTTTTTTTTCCTTCAAATGGGACATTACTCTCCGTACGCATTCCTGCCGTGATTTTTTTTTTTTCTCCAACGTGCGTTCACCCTCTTTTTTTTTTTAATTTTTTTGTTGGTTTTGTTGTGCCCCGGGCAAACAAACACACCCAAACCATGCGGATAGATAAATTGACACACACCTCTGCGGGTAGTAGGCAGCGTTACGGGGGTCACCGTATGGAGTTTCTCGTGAAGGCGTTGCAGCTGCAGCACTCTCGCTGCGAGGTCTACCAGCTGTGGGACGCCAAGTTTCACCTTGCGCTCTCCGGTGCGTTGAGTGCAGTGGACCTGCAGACAATACTAACAAACACGATTGTCGCTGCTTTTCAACAGGTGAGCTCGTCGCTGCGACAGCTGCAGGATATCATTCGGGTAGAGGAAAAGGAAGCGGCAGAAGATGGCGATTTGCGGCAGTTTCTGGTTGCATGGATTGATCGGGTGCAGCGCTTGGAGCAGGAACACTACCACACGTCCGTTCGCCTGTCACAACAGATCGCGGAGCACCTTCCA
>NW_890557.1:0-553 GCF_000209065.1 Trypanosoma cruzi | reverse complement strand
TCCCCTGGAAAACGAAAAAGACGTGTTTAGGATGCGCAGCCGCAGCGTGGTTACTACTGTAAGTCGTCATATATCTAACGCCCGAGGCCACCGCTGCAGCTTGGATAATTCGACACGTCGTGCTGTATCTAACGTCCGGGGCAGCCGCTGCAACTTGGATAATTCGACACGTCGTGCTGTATCTAGCGTCCGGGGCCACCGCCCTACCATTTTTTATTTCTTGCGGCGGCCAACCCCGGCAGTAAGGACAAAAAAAAGAATCGCGTTTTCTTTAATGTTTTTCCTGTTTGGGGGCGGGGATCTTTGTTTTCTATGATTGCCTCTTTTTTTTTGTCTGTTCCAGGTTGGTTTTGAGGACGCTTGATGTGCCTGCTGGGTGATCGCCGGCTTTTTTATTGGTGATTGCGTATTTTTGGCTTACCGGTGTGCCGCTCAGCGCCATTTTGTTTTACTTCTTTTCTGCTTATTGGGGCGTGTTGTTATTCGTCACGCGTCAGCACACACCGAGCAACATGTCAAAAAAAAAAAAATGCAGGTTTTTTTCCCCCTCGCG
>NW_890556.1:0-553 GCF_000209065.1 Trypanosoma cruzi | reverse complement strand
TGCGCTTGTCAGCGTGTACAATTGCGGAGCAGCTGTGCGGCACAAGAGAGTCCCAACAAAGCAACGGCAGAGAGAAGCGGATAGCACACACGCAGATTACTCTTACCATCACACACACGCACGCAGCCGGCGGAATGGGTGCACTCAACAACAACACAATGAAAACAAAACAAAAAGAAGCGTGGGACGACCAGCGCACACACACTCTCATTGCTCCCGTAAAGCAAAACACACACACAGAGGGAGAGAGAGAGAGAGGTCGCCCACTCAATGCAATGGAAACAAAACAGAAACAGTTACGGTGCTCCGCCCATGCAGCCAGGCAGGACGGCAGCGGTGCGTGTCGTGCAAAAGAGAGCACCAACGGGCCTGCATGAGTGTGCATGCATATATACAATGGGCACATTATTGTGTGTGCTTCGTGGGGTGAGGTGAGGGCGAGAGTCCATGCAAGGGGACACACACACAGAGAGAAGGACGAGTGTGTGTGCGGGCGGTGCACGGCTCTCTCTCCCTCACTCTCACGCGGCCACCACCGCAGCAGCAGCCGCAC
>NW_890555.1:0-552 GCF_000209065.1 Trypanosoma cruzi | reverse complement strand
GCTGTTGCCCACGAAGGGTGCTGCACTCGGCTGATCGTTTCGAGCGGCTGCTGCATCACACGTTGTGGTCTAAATTTTTGTTTCCGATTGTGAATGGTGGGAGTCAGAGACACACTCTGTCACTATCTGTTTGCGTGTTCATGCACTGGACACCAAACAACCCTTAATTATCCGCTGCTTGGAGGAATTTCGCGAGCTCTTGCCCACGAGGGTGCTGCACTCGGCTGATCGTTTTCGAGCGGCTGCTGCATCACACGTTGTGGCCCAAATTTTTGTTTCCAATTATGAATGGTGAGAGTCAGAGGCACTCTCTGTCACTATCTGTTTGCGTGTTCGTGCACTGGACACCAAACAACCCTTAATTATCCGCTGCTTGGAGGAATTTCGCGAGCTCTTGCCCACACGGGTGCTGCACTCGGCTGATCGTTTTCGAGCGGCTGCTGCATCACACGTTGTGGCCCAAATTTTTGTTTCCAATTATGAATGGTGGGAGTCAGAGACACACTCTGTCACTATCTGTTTGCGTGTTCGTGCACTGGACACCAAACAACC
>NW_890554.1:0-552 GCF_000209065.1 Trypanosoma cruzi | reverse complement strand
TGCGCCCCAAGAGAGTCTGAAGAAAGCAACGGCAGAGAGAGGCAGATAGCACACACGCAAATTACTCATATCATCGCACACACACACGCAGCCGCGGAATGGGTGCACTCAACCACAAAATCAAAAAGGAAAACAAAACAAAAAGCCGAAGCGTGGGACGACCAGCGCACACACACTCTCATTACTCCCGTAAAGCAAAACACACACACAGAGGGAGAGAGAGAGAGGTCGCCCACTCAATGCAATAAAAACAAAACAGAAACAGTTACGGTGCTCCGTCCATGCAGCCAGGCAGGACGGCAGCGGTGCGTGTCGTGCAAAAGAGAGCACCAACGGGCCTGCATGGGTGTGCATGCATATATACAATGGGCACATTATTGTGTGTGTCTCGTGGGGTGAGGTGAGGGCGAGAGTCCATGCAAGGGGACACACACACACAGAGAGAGAAGGAAGAGTGTGTGTGCGGGCGGTGCATGGCTCTCTCACACTCACTCTCACGCGGCCACCACCGCAGCCGCAGCCGCACAAACCACGAAACAGATGATCAGTGCG
>NW_890553.1:0-552 GCF_000209065.1 Trypanosoma cruzi | reverse complement strand
TTTCCAGGGGACAACGCAAATGTGCTCGATTGTTCGAAGATCGACATTAATACTCTACGTGAAAAGGAGTCGCGCGACCGCATTTTTTTAGCTCAGTGGCAAACACGCTCACAATGTCATCCGGGGACGCGGGTTCGATTCCCGCAGAAGCCTAAGTTTTTTCCATTTTTTTTTTTTGAATTCTTGTTTCATATTGCTTTTTAAACTTCTGGTTTGCAGGACGGTGTGCGAGTTCTGCAATCGCACTGATTCCATCTGTTTCGTGGTTTGTGCGGCTGCGGCTGCGGTGGTGGCCGCGTGAGAGTGAGTGTGAGAGAGCCATGCACCGCCCGCATACACACACTTCCTTCTCTCTCTGTGTGTGTGTCCCCTTGCATGGACTCTCGTCGTCGCCTCACCCCACGAAGCACACACAATAATGTGCCCATTGTATATATGCATGCACACCCATGCAGGCCCGTTGGTGCTCTCTTTTGCACGACACGCACCGCTGCCGTCCTGCCTGGCTGCATGGGCGGAGCACCGTAACTGTTTCTGTTTGTTTTCATGCAT
>NW_890552.1:0-552 GCF_000209065.1 Trypanosoma cruzi | reverse complement strand
ACGCAAACAGATATTGACAGAGAGTGTCTCTGACTCCCACCATTCACAATCGGAAACAAAAATTTAGACCACAACGTGTGATGCAGCGGCCGCTCGAAAACGATCAGCCGAGTGCAGCACCCGTGTGGGCAAGAGCTCGCGAAATTCCTCCAAGCAGCGGATAGTTCAGGGTTGTTTGGTGTCCAGTGTGTGAACACGCAAACAGATAGTGACAGAGAGTGTCTCTGACTCCCACCATTCATAATTGGAAACAAAAATTTGGACCACAACGTGTGATGCAGCGGCCGCTCGAAAACGATCAGCCGAGTGCAGCACCCGTGTGGGCAAGAGCTCGCGAAATTCCTCCAAGCAGCGGATAGTTCAGGGTTGTTTGGTGTCCAGTGTGTGAACACGCAAACAGATATTGACAGAGTGTGTCTCTGACTCCCACCATTCACAATCGGAAACAAAAATTTGGACCACAACGTGTGATGCAGCAGCCGCTCGAAAACGATCAGCCGAGTGCAGCACCCTTGTGGCAAGAGCTCGCGAAATTCCTCCAAGCAGCGGATA
>NW_890551.1:0-552 GCF_000209065.1 Trypanosoma cruzi | reverse complement strand
TGTTTGCGTGTTCACACACTGGACACCAAACAACCCTGAATTATCCGCTGCTTGGAGGAATTTCGCGAGCTCTTGCCCACACGGGTGCTGCACTCGGCTGATCGTTTTCGAGCGGCCGCTGCATCACACGTTGTGGTCCAAATTTTTGTTTCCGATTGTGAATGGTGGGAGTCAGAGGCACTCTCTGTCAATATCTGTTTGCGTGTTCACACACTGGACACCAAACAACCCTGAATTATCCGCTGCTTGGAGGAATTTCGCGAGCTCTTGCCCACACGGGTGCTGCACTCGGCTGATCGTTTTCGAGCGGCCGCTGCATCACACGTTGTGGTCCAAATTTTTGTTTCCGATTGTGAATGGTGGGAGTCAGAGACACTCTCTGTCAATATCTGTTTGCGTGTTCACACACTGGACACCAAACAAACCTGAACTATCCGCTGCTTGGAGGAATTTCGCGAGCTCTTGCCCACACGGGTGCTGCACTCGGCTGATCGTTTTCGAGCGGCCGCTGCATCACACGTTGTGGTCCAATTTTGTTTCCGATTGTGAATG
>NW_890550.1:0-552 GCF_000209065.1 Trypanosoma cruzi | reverse complement strand
TCCTCCAAGCAGCGGATAGTTAAGGGTTGTTTGGCGTCCAGTGTGTGAACACGCAAACAGACATTGAAAGAGAGTGCCTCTGACCACCACCATTCATAATTCGAAACAAAAATTTAGACCACAGCGTGTGGTGCAGCAGCCGCTCGAAAACGATTATCCGAGTGCAGCACCCATGTGGGCAAGATCTCGCGACATTCCTCCAAGCAGCGGATAGTTCAGGGTTGTTTGGCGTCCAGTGTGTGAACACGCAAACAGACATTGAAAGAGAGTGCCTCTGACCACCACCATTCATAATTCGAAACAAAAATTTAGACCACAGCGTGTGGTGCAGCAGCCACTCGAAAACGATTATCCGACTGCAGCACCCTTGTGGGCAAGATCTCGCGACATTCCTCCAAGCAGCGGATAGTTCAGGGTTGTTTGGCGTCCAGTGTGTGAACACGCAAACAGACATTGAAAGAGAGTGCCTCTGACCACCACCATTCATAATTCGAAACAAAAATTTAGACCACAGCGTGTGGTGCAGCAGCCGCTCGAAAACGATCCGGCGAG
>NW_890549.1:0-552 GCF_000209065.1 Trypanosoma cruzi | reverse complement strand
GGGGGAAAAAACCTGCATTTTTTTTTTTTGACATGTTGCTCGGTGTGTGCTGACGCGTGACGAATAACAACACGCCCCAATAAGCAGAAAAGAAGTAAAACAAAATGGCGCTGAGCGGCACACCGGTAAGCCAAAAATACGCAATCACCAATAAAAAAGCCGGCGATCACCCAGCAGGCACATCAAGCGTCCTCAAAACCAACCTGGAACAGACAAAAAAAAAGAGGCAATCATAGAAAACAAAGATCCCCGCCCCCAAACAGGAAAAACATTAAAGAAAACGCGATTCTTTTTTTTGTCCTTACTGCCGGGGTTGGCCGCCGCAAGAAATAAAAAATGGTAGGGCGGTGGCCCCGGACGCTAGATACAGGACGACGTGTCGAATTATCCAAGTTGCAGCGGCTGCCCCGGACGTTAGATACGGGACGACGTGTCGAATTATCCAAGTTGCAGCGGCTGCCCCGGACGTTAGATACAGCATGACGTGTCGAATTATCCAAGCTGCAGCGGTGGCCTCGGCGTTAGATATATGACGACTTACAGTAGTAACCA
>NW_890548.1:0-552 GCF_000209065.1 Trypanosoma cruzi | reverse complement strand
CCCCGTACCCCCTTGGGGGGGTGCCCCCCCCCCCCCACGTTGGGTGTCCGCCACCTCCTTCGGGCCCCCTCATTTTCGCTTCATGGGTGGTATTGCCTGCATTTTTGTTTTGTTTTGTGTTTTTTCCGTCTCGATCCTTTTATTCGCCTTTTTTCCGGGTATGCCGCGCTTTTTCCTGTGTTTTCCGGTGTTTTTGCCTTGCTCGCACACTTGGCTGCATTTGCTGTTCCCCACTCGCCATGTGGGTTTTTTCCGCCCCCTGACGCCGTCCACGGCGCTATCCCGGGGCCGACGTCCCGGACCCTGACCCCTCCCCAGTGTGGCCTGGGAGGGGGGGGGGGGGTTTTTGTACACGGTCCCAAGTGCCGCGAAGGACCCCTCATCAAAATTGAAAACCGTTGTGGAACACAACTCCTTTCAACTAACGCTATTATTGATACAGTTTCTGTACTATATTGGTACGCGAAGCTTCCAACCCGCCTCTGGCGGTTATGTTTGGTCAATTTCTTTTGACCGGGGTCTACGGACCCCTTTTTTTTTTTTTTTTTTTTT
>NW_890547.1:0-552 GCF_000209065.1 Trypanosoma cruzi | reverse complement strand
CTCCGCAATCTCGCGCAGCTTCGTAATGAGTTTTGTGGCGTAGTCGATGGCGTTGCAGCTTTCACCCGTCAGCGCGAGCGACGAATGCGCCGCCTTGCCCCGCACACGCACCCAAAAGTGGGAGGTGCCCTTGTGAGCAATCACCACAGTCATGCCGGTCGGCTCCCCAATGATGCAGCCTTCCGCCCTGACGTCGTGGTCCCGCGCAAACTCCGCCAGCTCCATGCCGCCGAGACAGCTCACCTCCTCGTCGTACGACCACGCAAAGTGGATCGGCTTCGCGCGCTTCATCTTGAGGAGCTCGGGGGCCAGAGACATGCACACGGCAACAAAGCCCTTCATGTCGGACGTGCCGCGACCGTACAGTTTCCCATCCCGCTCCGTCAGCGTAAACGGATCGCTGTCCCACTTCTGCCCGTCCACCGGGACCACGTCCGTGTGGCCGGAGAGAATGATGCCGCCCTTCGTCACGCCGCCGTCGCCCGGCAGCGTCGCCCACAGGTTTGCCTTGTTCCTCTCGGCGTTGGTAGCAGGGTGCACTGACACCAAGCC
>NW_890546.1:0-552 GCF_000209065.1 Trypanosoma cruzi | reverse complement strand
ATTGCAGAACTCGCACACTGTCCTGCAAACCAGAAGTTTAAAAAGCAATATGAAACAAGAATTCAAAAAAAAAAAAAATGGAAAAAACTTAGGCTTGTGCGGGAATCGAACCCGCGTCCCCGGATGACATTGTGAGCGTGTTTGCCACTGAGCTAAAAAAATGCGGTCGCGCGACTCCTTTTCACGTAAAGTATTAATGTCGATCTTCGAACAATCGAGCACATTTGCGTTGTCCCCTGGAAAACGAAAAAGACGTGTTTAGGATGCGCAGCCGCAGCGTGGTTACTACTGTAAGTCGTCATATATCTAACGCCCGAGGCCACCGCTGCAGCTTGGATAATTCGACACGTCGTGCTGTATCTAACGTCCGGGGCAGCCGCTGCAACTTGGATAATTCGACACGTCGTCCTGTATCTAACGTCCGGGGCAGCCGCTGCAACTTGGATAATTCGACACGTCGTCCCGTATCTAGCGTCCGGGGCCACCGCCCTACCATTTTTTATTTCTTGCGGCGGCCAACCCCGGCAGTAAGGACAAAAAAAAGAATCGCGT
>NW_890545.1:0-552 GCF_000209065.1 Trypanosoma cruzi | reverse complement strand
GGTCAAGGAACGCGCGGTCGGCAAGCTTCTTCTCGCGTGCCAGCTCCTGTGCGCGGGCATTCATGCTCTCCTCAAGCGCAGCGATCTCCCTCGCGTTCCTGCGCGGGTCCTTCTCGAGCAGTTGCCTGCGCTCCTGCTCCATCGCAACAAAGTCGCTGTCGTCGTCGAGCGGCAGCTCTCGCAGCGGCACGCCCTCCGGCTTCTGGTCAAGGAACGCGCGGTCGGCAAGCTTCTTCTCGCGTGCCAGCTCCTGTGCGCGGGCATTCATGCTCTCCTCAAGCGCAGCGATCTCCCTCGCGTTCCTGCGCGGGTCCTTCTCGAGCAGTTGCCTGCGCTCCTGCTCCATCGCAACAAAGTCGCTGTCGTCGTCGAGCGGCAGCTCTCGCAGCGGCACGCCCTCCGGCTTCTGGTCAAGGAACGCGCGGTCGGCAAGCTTCTTCTCGCGTGCCAGCTCCTGTGCGCGGGCATTCATGCTCTCCTCAAGCGCAGCAGATCTCCTTCGCGTTCACTGCGCGGGTCCTTCTCGAGCAGTTGCCTGCGCTCCTGCTCCAT
>NW_890544.1:0-551 GCF_000209065.1 Trypanosoma cruzi | reverse complement strand
GGCACAAAAGGGGAAAGTCTTGGAGCTTCTGCGTCTTCACGACGAAATGCAACGGATGGAGGTCTCGTATGCGTCGCGGTTCTTTTTGCGCGCATCTGGTTTCCACGAAAGCGAAGGGGTAAAAGGAACTGCGTCCTATGATGTCTTTTTTGCTCCAGCAAAGTATACCGATGAGGTGCAGGACATGATCCGCGAGCAGGTGGAGGAGATACTTAATGAGTATCTCGCCTATCGCTCCCGCGTTGACCCTGTCCTGGAGTCGCTTGCTGAGGAACAGCGCAATCGGGAGGCAAAGCGGAAAGATCAACTCCTGCAACTTATTGGTATTGACACAGACAACATTGAGGTGGCGGCATCCAAGGATTTGGGCTTCACAACAAATATGGTGACGAAAACCACAAATGACGCGGCGCCCCCCGCGTTGAGAAGGAAAGATGGAGCCGCTGCGGTGGCGGGTCAAATTAGCGACGTGGAAGATGACAACGACGATAATGACATTGGGGGCGAGTCGCAGGAAAAGAAGCAGCGGGACCAGATTCAGTCCGCGCTGC
>NW_890543.1:0-551 GCF_000209065.1 Trypanosoma cruzi | reverse complement strand
TGCTTGGAGGAATTTCGCGAGATCTTGCCCACAAGGGTGCTGCACTCGGAGGATCGTTTTCGAGCGGCTGCTGCACCACACGTTGTGGTCTAAATTTTTGTTTCGAATTATGAATGGTGGTGGTCAGAGACACTCTCTTTCAATGTCTGTTTGCGTGTTCACACACTGGACACCAAACAACCCTGAACTATCCGCTGCTTGGAGGAATTTCGCGAGATCTTGCCCACAAGGGTGCTGCAGTCGGATAATCGTTTTCGAGCGGCTGCTGCACCACACGCTGTGGTCTAAATTTTTGTTTCGAATTATGAATGGTGGTGGTCAGAGACACTCTCTTTCAATGTCTGTTTGCGTGTTCACACACTGGACGCCAAACAACCCTGAACTATCCGCTGCTTGGAGGAATGTCGCGAGATCTTGCCCACAGGGGTGCTGCAGTCGGATAATCGTTTTCGAGCGGCTGCTGCACCACACGCTGTGGTCTATGTTTTTGTTTCGAATTATGAATGGTGGTGGTCAGAGCACTCTCTTTCAATGTCCGTTTGCGTGTTCAC
>NW_890542.1:0-551 GCF_000209065.1 Trypanosoma cruzi | reverse complement strand
CACACACACACGCAGCCGCGGAATGGGTGCACTCAACCACGAAATCGAAAAGAAAAACAAAACAAAAAGCCGAAGCGTGGGACTACCAGCGCACACACACTCTCATTGCTCCCGTAAAGCAAAACACACACACAGGGAGAGAGAGAGAGGTCGCCCACTCAATGCAATGAAAACAAAACAGAAACAGTTACGGTGCTCCGCCCATGCAGCCAGGCAGGACGGCAGCGGTGCGTGTCGTGCAAAAGAGAGCACCAACGGGCCTGCATGGGTGTGCATGCATATATACAATGGGCACATTATTGTGTGTGCTTCGTGGGGTGAGGCGACGACGAGAGTCCATGCAAGGGGACACACACACAGAGAGAGAAGGAAGTGTGTGTATGCGGGCGGTGCATGGCTCTCTCACACTCACTCTCACGCGGCCACCACCGCAGCCGCAGCCGCACAAACCACGAAACAGATGGAATCAGTGCGATTGCAGAACTCGCACACCGTCCTGCAAGCCAGAAGTTTAAAAGCAATATGAAACAAGAATTCAAAAAAAAAAAAAA
>NW_890541.1:0-551 GCF_000209065.1 Trypanosoma cruzi | reverse complement strand
AAAAGAAAAATTACTGACGCAGTTTCCGCGCCACATGTGGGGAAGCGAGGCGTCCGGAGGCTTCATGGCAAAATCCGGAAAAGGGCCTGCGGAGCTTCATTTTTAAATTTGTTCTTGCCTTTTTTCCTACCGTTTTTTTTTCTATGGTCATCATCTCCCGCGGCTCTTCCGTGGCTTGCCTGTCGCCGGCGGGCGGGCGGCTGCGCATCGCGTGGCGCGTCGCCGGGTACGACCATACTTGGCCGAGTGCACCACATCCCGTCCGATTTGTGAAGTTAAGCGGCCACAGGCCTCGTTAGTACGGCGATCAGTGATGGCGCTGGAACCCGGGGTGCCGTACCCTTCCCACTATTTTTTTTTTTTTCCGCCACCGCGCGCCGCCAGTCGCTTCTTCACCGCGCCGGGGCGGGCGGTGGGTGGGCTCTCCGAGCGCGCGGGCGCCGCAGCAAAAAAGAAAAATTACTGACGCAGTTTCCGCGCCACATGTGGGGAAGCGAGGCGTCCGGAGGCTTCATGGCAAAATCCGGAAAAGGGCCTGCGGAGCTTCATTT
>NW_890540.1:0-551 GCF_000209065.1 Trypanosoma cruzi | reverse complement strand
ACACAGAGAGAGCAGGAATGTATGTATGCGGGCGGTGCATGGCTCTCTCACACTCACTCTCACGCGGCCACCACCGCAGCCGCAGCCGCACAAACCACGAAACAGATGGAATCAGTGCGATTGCAGAACTCGCACACCGTCCTGCAAACCAGAAGTTTAAAAAGCAATATGAAACAAGAATTCAAAAAAAAAAAAATGGAAAAAACTTAGGCTTCTGCGGGAATCGAACCCGCGTCCCCGGATGACATTGTGAGCGTGTTTGCCACTGAGCTAAAAAAATGCGGTCGCGCGACTCCTTTTCACGTAAAGTATTAATGTCGATCTTCGAACAATCGAGCACATTTGCGTTGTCCCCTGGAAAACGAAAAAGACGTGTTTAGGATGCGCAGCCGCAGCGTGGTTACTACTGTAAGTCGTCATATATCTAACGCCCGAGGCCACCGCTGCAGCTTGGATAATTCGACACGTCGTGCTGTATCTAACGTCCGGGGGCAGCCGCTGCAACTTGGATAATTCGACACGTCGTCCCGTATCTAACGTCCGGGGCAGCC
>NW_890539.1:0-551 GCF_000209065.1 Trypanosoma cruzi | reverse complement strand
AAAAAGCGGCGATCACCAGCAGGCACATCAAGCGTCCTCAAAACCAACCTGGAACAGACAAAAAAAAAGAGGCAATCATAGAAAACAAAGATCCCCGCCCCCAAACAGGAAAAACATTAAAGAAAACGCGATTCTTTTTTTTGTCCTTACTGCCGGGGTTGGCCGCCGCAAGAAATAAAAAATGGTAGGGCGGTGGCCCCGGACGCTAGATACAGCACGACGTGTCGAATTATCCAAGTTGCAGCGGCTGCCCCGGACGTTAGATACGGGACGACGTGTCGAATTATCCAAGTTGCAGCGGCTGCCCCGGACGCTAGATACAGCACGACGTGTCGAATTATCCAAGCTGCAGCGGTGGCCTCGGGCGTTAGATATATGACGACTTACAGTAGTAACCACGCTGCGGCTGCGCATCCTAAACACGTCTTTTTCGTTTTCCAGGGGACAACGCAAATGTGCTCGATTGTTCGAAGATCGACATTAATACTTTACGTGAAAAGGAGTCGCGCGACCGCATTTTTCTAGCTCAGTCGCAAACACGCTCACAATGT
>NW_890538.1:0-551 GCF_000209065.1 Trypanosoma cruzi | reverse complement strand
ATCCGCCGAGTGCAGCACCATTGTGGGCAAGAGCTCGCGAAATTCCTCCAAGCAGCGGATAATTCAGGGTTGTTTGGTGTCCAGTGTGTGAACACGCAAACATACATTGAAAGAGAGTGCCTCTGACTCCCGCCATTCATAATTCGAAACAAAAATATAGAGCACAACGTGTGGTGCAGCAGCCGCTCGAAAACGATCCGCCGAGTGCAGCACCATTGTGGGCAAGAGCTCGCGAAATTCCTCCAAGCAGCGGATAGTTCCGGGTTGTTTGGTGTCCAGTGTGTGAACACGCAAACATACATTGAAAGAGAGTGCCTCTGACTCCCGCCATTCATAATTCGAAACAAAAACATAGACCACAACGTGTGGTGCAGCAGCCGCTCGAAAACGATCCGCCGACTGCAGCACCATTGTGGGCAAGAGCTCGCGAAATTCCTCCAAGCAGCGGATAATTCCGGGTTGTTTGGTGTCCAGTGTGTGAACACGCAAACATACATTGAAAGAGAGTGCCTCTGACTCCCGCCATTCATAATTCAAAACAAAAATTTAGA
>NW_890537.1:0-551 GCF_000209065.1 Trypanosoma cruzi | reverse complement strand
GGTTACTACTGTAAGTCGTCATATATCTAACGCCCGAGGCCACCGCTGCAGCTTGGATAATTCGACACGTCGTGCTGTATCTAACGTCCGGGGCAGCCGCTGCAAACTTGGATAATTCGACACGTCGTCCCGTATCTAACGTCCGGGGCAGCCGCTGCAACTTGGATAATTCGACACGTCGTGCTGTATCTAGCGTCCGGGGCCACCGCCCTACCATTTTTTATTTCTTGCGGCGGCCAACCCCGGCAGTAAGGACAAAAAAAAAGAATCGCGTTTTCTTTAATGTTTTTCCTGTTTGGGGCCGGGGATCTTTGTTTTCTATGATTGCCTCTTTTTTTTTGTCTGTTCCAGGTTGGTTTTGAGGACGCTTGATGTGCCTGCTGGGTGATCGCCGGCTTTTTTATTGGTGATTGCGTATTTTTGGCTTACCGGTGTGCCGCTCAGCGCCATTTTGTTTTACTTCTTTTCTGCTTATTGGGGCGTGTTGTTATTCGTCACGCGTCAGCACACACCGAGCAACATGTCAAAAAAGAAAAAATGCAGTTTTTTCC
>NW_890536.1:0-551 GCF_000209065.1 Trypanosoma cruzi | reverse complement strand
GCGGTGTTGAGGATTCGACGTGCTCCTCTGTATTGCCAGCGTACTTCTTACAGATCTCTTCAGCTTCAGGCTCATGAGATGTACTCGACATGCCATCATCATCACTGCCACAAACCTCCTTCATGCGAACACGCATACAGCTCTTAAACGCTGACTCATCCAAAATTCCCTCCTTCGTACTTTGTTCGTTGCATGTCCTATTAAACTCATTATGCCAAGTTAAGACCATTTTCATCCTCCTCTTCCGTCTTATCCTGAAAAACACCACTGTCACTTGTGGAGATGGATGATTCTGATGATGCCGCTGGGCCATCGGTATCTGCATCCATCTTTATCGCCTCTTTTGTTGTTGTGTCTTCACTGTTTTGCTCAAGCACGCCATCCGCTGAAGGCGGTTTCGTTGCTGCGGACTCTTTTTCGCTTCGTAAAGGTGGCGCTTTGTGCTTTTCATCGGTTGATTTATGTGAAGCTGTTCGTGTCGGTGGTATTCCTTTTCCTTCTTCTGGATCTCCCGCTTCTCGTGATCGCGCTGCGGGTGTATCTACCCCTGG
>NW_890534.1:0-551 GCF_000209065.1 Trypanosoma cruzi | reverse complement strand
TTAAAAAAAAACGCGATCCTGTTTTTTGTCCTTACTGCCGGGGTTGGCCGCCGCAGGGAATAAAAAAGAGTAGGGCGGTGGCCCCGGACGAGAGATACATGACGACGTGTCGAATTATCCAAGTTGCAGCGGCTGCCCCGGACGAGAGATACATGACGACGTGTCGAATTATCCAAGTTGCGGCGGTCCGCCCCGAACGAGAGATACATGACAACGAATCGATGTATCCACGCTGCGGCGACGGCCCCGTACGAGAGATATATGACGACGAATCGAAGTATTCACGCTGCGGCTGCGGCCCCGTACGAGAGATATATGACGACGAATCGAGGTATCCACGCTGCGGCGGCGCACCCTAAACATGTCGCTTTCGTTTTCCAGGGGACAACGCAAATGTGCTCGATTGTTCGAAGATCGAACTTAACACCTTACGTGAAAATGGGTCGCGCGACCACATTTTTTTTAGCTACAGTGGCAAAACAAGCTCACAATTTCATCCGGGGTGCGGGTTCGAGCCCCGAAGAAGCCTAAGTTTTTTTCCTTTTTTTTTT
>NW_890533.1:0-551 GCF_000209065.1 Trypanosoma cruzi | reverse complement strand
GACGAACACTCATAGCCCTGTTTGCCATCTCAATGCCGTCAAACTCTTCTATGGCCAAGCGCGTTCCTTTTCGGCAATCACGAAGACGCGATATGCGCATGGGGGAAAAAACTTTATACATCCGTATTCAACAAGGCTGCACGGTACAAAAACAACAACAACAACAATGTTTCTAGCCATTCCCCCAAATGACCTCCACGCGCATATATTATACACATACATGCATGCATACTGATATAGTTTTATAAACACCCTTTTCTCAGCTCATATCGTGACAAAACCCTTTACAGTACCGCTCCGCAATGGGACCCCCGCGACACGCTGGAACAAACACTTGTCCCGTCTCCTCATTCACCACGACATCTTCAACGACGCGGGCGATTCGACCCTGTATCTTCTGGCAGTAACGCAGCAGAGCCGCACTCTTCGCACGCACTGTCTCCATTATTTCTGCAACTTCGTCAAGTAGCGCCATTAGCCCAAAGTCGGCTGCACTCACGGTGTCTCCAGAATCATGAGATGCAAACAGCAACGGCGTGGCGTCGGTCCGC
>NW_890532.1:0-551 GCF_000209065.1 Trypanosoma cruzi | reverse complement strand
GCCAAAAATACGCAATCACCAATAAAAAAGCCGGCGATCACCCAGCAGGCACATCAAGCGTCCTCAAAACCAACCTGGAACAGACAAAAAAAAAGAGGCAATCATAGAAAACAAAGATCCCCGCCCCCAAACAGGAAAAACATTAAAGAAAACGCGATTCTTTTTTTTGTCCTTACTGCCGGGGTTGGCCGCCGCAAGAAATAAAAAATGGTAGGGCGGTGGCCCCGGACGTTGGATACAGCACGACGTGTCGAATTATCCAAGTTGCAGCGGCTGCCCCGGACGTTAGATACGGGACGACGTGTCGAATTATCCAAGTTGCAGCGGCTGCCCCGGACGTTAGATACAGCACGACGTGTCGAATTATCCAAGTTGCAGCGGCTGCCCCGGACGTTATATACAGCACGACGTGTCGAATTATCCAAGTTGCAGCGGCTGCCCCGGACGTTAGATACAGCACGACGTGTCGAATTATCCAAGCTGCAGCGGTGGCCTCGGGCGTTAGATATATGACGACTTACAGTAGTAACCACGCTGCGGCTGCGCATCCT
>NW_890531.1:0-550 GCF_000209065.1 Trypanosoma cruzi | reverse complement strand
CGCGACCACATTTTTTTTAGCTCAGTGGCAAAACAAGCTCACAATTTCATCCGGGGTGCGGGTTCGAGCCCCGAAGAAGCCTAAGTTTTTTTCCTTTTTTTTTTGGAATTCTTGTTTCTTATTGCTTTTTAAACTTCTGGTTTGCAGGACGGTGTGCGAGTTCTGCAATCGCACTGATTCCATCAGTTTCGTGGTGTGTGCGGCTGCGGCTGCGGTGGTGGCCGCGTGAGAGTGAGTGAGAGAGCGCCATGCACCGCCCGCACACACACTCGTCTTTCACCCACTCTCTGTGTGTGTCCCCTTGCATGGACTCTCGCCCTCACCTCATCCCACGAAGCATACACATAATGTGCCCATTGTATATATTGCATGCACACCCATGCAGGCCCGTTGGTGCTCTCTTTTGCACGACACGCACCGCTGCCGTCCTGCCTGACTGCATGGGCGGAGCACCGTAACTGTTTCTGTTTTGTTTTTATTGCATTGAGTGGGCAACCTCTCTCTCTCTCCCTGTGTGTGTGTTTTGCTTTACGGGAGCAATGAGAGTGTG
>NW_890530.1:0-550 GCF_000209065.1 Trypanosoma cruzi | reverse complement strand
TGGAGGAATTTCGCGAGCTCTTGCCCACACGGGTGCTGCACTCGGCTGATCGTTTTCGAGCGGTCGCTGCATCACACGTTGTGGTCCAAATTTTTGTTTCCGATTGTGAATGGTGGGAGTCAGAGACACTCTCTGTCAAAATCTGTTTGCGTGTTCACACACTGGACACCAAACAACCCTGAACTATCCGCTGCTTGGAGGAATTTCGCGAGCTCTTGCCCACACGGGTGCTGCACTCGGCTGATCGTTTTCGAGCGGCCGCTGCATCACACGTTGTGGTCCAAATTTTTGTTTCCGATTGTGAATGGTGGGAGTCAGAGACACTCTCTGTCAATATCTGTTTGCGTGTTCACACACTGGACACCAAACAACCCTGAACTATCCGCTGCTTGGAGGAATTTCGCGAGCTCTTGCCCACACGGGTGCTGCACTCGGCTGATCGTTTTCGAGCGGCCGCTGCATCACACGTTGTGGTCCAAATTTTTGTTTCCGATTGTGAATGGTGGGAGTCAGAGGCACTCTCTGTCAATATCTGTTTGCGTGTTTATAT
>NW_890529.1:0-550 GCF_000209065.1 Trypanosoma cruzi | reverse complement strand
GCACACTTGGGTGCATTTGGTGTTCCACACTCGCCATGTGGGTTTTTTTCGCCCCCTGACGCCGTTCACGGGGCTATCCCGGGGCCGACGTCCCGGACCCTGACCCCTCCCCAGTGTGGCCTGGGAGGGGGGGGGGGGGTTTTTGTACACGGTCCCAAGTGCCGGGAAGGACCCCTTATCAAAATTGAAAACCGTTGTGGAACACAACTCCTTTCAACTAACGGTATTATTGATACAGTTTTTGTACTATATTGGTACGGGAAGGTTCCAACCCGCCTTTGGGGGTTATGTTTGGTCAATTTTTTTTGACCGGGGTTTACGGACCCCTTTTTTTTTTTTTTTTTTTTTTTTTGTGGGTTTGTTCGCCATATATACATATACCCCTATATATATATACCCATATATATATAGCCCCGTACCCCCTTGTGGGGGTGCCCCCCCCCCCCCACGTTGCGTGTCCGCCACCTCCTTCGGGCCCCCTCATTTTCGCTTCATGGCTGCTATTGCCTGCATCTTTGTTTTGTTTTGTGTTTTCTCCGTCTCGATCCTT
>NW_890528.1:0-550 GCF_000209065.1 Trypanosoma cruzi | reverse complement strand
AGAACGCAAAACATGTCTGACGCTGCCGTTCCGCCCAAGAAGGCCTCGCCGAAGAAGGCCGCGCCGAAGAAGGCAGTGGCTAAGAAGACTCCCGCCAAGAAGACTGCTAGGAAACCAGCCGTGAAGAAGCCTGCTGCGAAGAAGAGGGCCGCCCCCAAGAAGAAGCCTGCAGCAGCCAAGAAGGCTGTTACCAAGAGTGCCAAGAAGCATGCGGCAAAGAAGGCACCCAAGAAAGCCGTGAAGAAGGCGCCGAAGAAGTAGGGATTTATTTTGGCTCAACCGTGCGTTCTCGCGATCCGTGTCGCTGGCGCACGTGGTAGATAACGATATGAACTTGTCACCGGTGGAGACGACGTCATGCCCGTTTTTCCATTACTAGAACTCTTGTTTCGTTTTTATTTTTGTTTGTTTTTGTTTCTCATCCCCAGTGGTGGGGGCTGCAGCAGCCCTTCTTCACGTGTGTGCATTCGCGACGGTGCTGTGGAAAAGCACTATAGAGAACCTGAAGGGCGTGTTTGTGGTGGTCTGTCCTTTGTGCCCATTCTTCTCA
>NW_890527.1:0-550 GCF_000209065.1 Trypanosoma cruzi | reverse complement strand
AGAGCCAGATAAGCACACACGCAAATTACTCAGATCATCACACACACACACACGCAGCCGCGGAATGGGTGCACTCAACCACAAAATCAAAAAGAAAAACAAAACAAAAAGCCGAAGCGTGGGACTACCAGCGCACACACACTCTCATTGCTCCCGTAAAGCAAAACACACACACAGGGAGAGAGAGAGAGGTCGCCCACTCAATGCAATGAAAACAAAACAGAAACAGTTACGGTGCTCCGCCCATGCAGCCAGGCAGGACGGCAGCGGTGCGTGTCGTGCAAAAGAGAGCACCAACGGGCCTGCATGGGTGTGCATGCATATATACAATGGGCACATTATTGTGTGTGCTTCGTGGGGTGAGGCGACGACGAGAGTCCATGCAAGGGGACACACACACAGAGAGAGAAGGAAGTGTGTGTATGCGGGCGGTGCATGGCTCTCTCACACTCACTCTCACGCGGCCACCACCGCAGCCGCAGCCGCACAAACCACGAAACAGATGGAATCAGTGCGATTGCAGAACTCGCACACCGTCCTGCAAACCAGA
>NW_890526.1:0-550 GCF_000209065.1 Trypanosoma cruzi | reverse complement strand
TTCGTGGTTTGTGCGGCTGCGGCTGCGGTGGTGGCCGCGTGAGAGTGAGTGTGAGAGAGCCATGCACCGCCCGCACACACACTCTTCCTTCTCTCTGTGTGTGTGTGTGTCCCCTTGCATGGACTCTCGCCCTCACCTCACCCCACGAGGCACACACAATAATGTGCCCATTGTATATATGCATGCACACCCATGCAGGCCCGTTGGTGCTCTCTTTTGCACGACACGCACCGCTGCCGTCCTGCCTGGCTGCATGGACGGAGCACCGTAACTGTTTCTGTTTTGTTTTTATTGCATTGAGTGGGCGACCTCTCTCTCTCTCCCTCTGTGTGTGTGTTTTGCTTTACGGGAGTTATGAGAGTGTGTGTGCGCTGGTCGTCCCACGCTTCGGCTTTTTGTTTTGTTTTCCTTTTTGATTTTGTGGTTGAGTGCACCCATTCCGCGGCTGCGTGTGTGTGTGTGTGCGATGATATGAGTAATTTGCGTGTGTGCTATCTGGCTCTCTCTGGCGTTGCTTTCTTCAAACTCTCTTGTGGCGCACAGCTGCTCC
>NW_890525.1:0-550 GCF_000209065.1 Trypanosoma cruzi | reverse complement strand
CCCGGACGTTAGATACGGCATGACGTGTCGAATTATCCAAGCTGCAGCGTTGGCCTCGGGCGTTAGATATATGACGACTTACAGTAGTAACCACGCTGCGGCTGCGCATCCTAAACACGTCTTTTTCGTTTTCCAGGGGACAACGCAAATGTGCTCGATTGTTCGAAGATCGACATTAATACTTTACGTGAAAAGGAGTCGCGCGACCGCATTTTTTTAGCTCAGTGGCAAACACGCTCACAATGTCATCCGGGGACGCGGGTTCGATTCCCGCAGAAGCCTAAGTTTTTTCCATTTTTTTTTTTTTTGAATTCTTGTTTCATATTGCTTTTTAAACTTCTGGTTTGCAGGACGGTGTGCGAGTTCTGCAATCGCACTGATTCCATCTGTTTCGTGGTTTGTGCGGCTGCGGCTGCGGTGGTGGCCGCGTGAGAGTGAGTGTGAGAGAGCCATGCACCGCCCGCATACACACACTTCCTTCTCTCTCTGTGTGTGTGTCCCCTTGCATGGACTCTCGTCGTCGCCTCACCCCACGAAGCACACACAATAA
>NW_890524.1:0-550 GCF_000209065.1 Trypanosoma cruzi | reverse complement strand
GTGAACACGCAACAGACATTGAAAGAGAGTGCCTCTGACCACCACCATTCATAATTCGAAAAAAAAATTTAGACCACAACGTGCGGTGCAGCAGCCGCTCGAAAACGATCCGCCGAGTGCAGCACCCATGTGGGCAAGATCTCGCGAAACTCCTCCAAGCAGCGGATAGTTCCGGGTTGTTTGGCGTCCAGTGTGTGAACACGCAAACAGACATTGAAAGAGAGTGTCTCTGACCACCACCATTCATAATTCGAAACAAAAATTTAGACCACAACGTGCGGTGCAGCAGCCGCTCGAAAACGATCCGCCGAGTGCAGCACCCATGTGGGCAAGATCTCGCGAAACTCCTCCAAGCAGCGGATAGTTCAGGGTTGTTTGGCGTCCAGTGTGTGAACACGCAAACAGACATTGAAAGAGAGTGTCTCTGAACACCACCATTCATAATTCGAAACAAAAATTTAGACCACAACGTGCGGTGCAGCAGCCGCTCGAAAACGATCCGCCGACTGCAGCACCCATGTGGGCAAGATCTCGCGAAAATCCTCCAAGC
>NW_890523.1:0-550 GCF_000209065.1 Trypanosoma cruzi | reverse complement strand
CACACACACGCAGCCGCGGAATGGGTGCACTCAACCACAAAATCAAAAGGAAAACAAACAAAAAGCCGAAGCGTGGGACGACCAGCGCACACACACTCTCATTACTCCCGTAAAGCAAAACACACACACAGAGGGAGAGAGAGAGAGGTCGCCCACTCAATGCAATAAAAACAAAACAGAAACAGTTACGGTGCTCCGTCCATGCAGCCAGGCAGGACGGCAGCGGTGCGTGTCGTGCAAAAGAGAGCACCAACGGGCCTGCATGGGTGTGCATGCATATATACAATGGGCACATTATTGTGTGTGTCTCGTGGGGTGAGGTGAGGGCGAGAGTCCATGCAAGGGGACACACACACACAGAGAGAGAAGGAAGAGTGTGTGTGCGGGCGGTGCATGGCTCTCTCACACTCACTCTCACGCGGCCACCACCGCAGCCGCAGCCGCACAAACCACGAAACAGATGGAATCAGTGCGATTGCAGAACTCGCACACCGTCCTGCAAACCAGAAGTTTAAAAAGCAATATGAAACAAGAATTCAAAAAAAAATGG
>NW_890522.1:0-550 GCF_000209065.1 Trypanosoma cruzi | reverse complement strand
CACTCTCACGCGGCCACCACCGCAGCCGCAGCCGCACAAACCACGAAACAGATGGAATCAGTGCGATTGCAGAACTCGCACACCGTCCTGCAAACCAGAAGTTTAAAAAGCAATATGAAACAAGAATTCAAAAAAAAAAAAATGGAAAAAATTTAGGCTTCTGCGGGAATCGAACCCGCGTCCCCGGATGACATTGTGAGCGTGTTTGCCACTGAGCTAAAAAAATGCGGTCGCGCGACTCCTTTTCACGTAAAGTATTAATGTCGATCTTCGAACAATCGAGCACATTTGCGTTGTCCCCTGGAAAACGAAAAAGACGTGTTTAGGATGCGCAGCCGCAGCGTGGTTACTACTGTAAGTCGTCATATATCTAACGCCCGAGGTCACCGCTGCAGCTTGGATAATTCGACACGTCGTGCTGTATCTAACGTCCGGGGCAGCCGCTGCAACTTGGATAATTCGACACGTCGTGCTGTATCTAGCGTCCGGGGCCACCGCCCTACCATTTTTATTTCTTGCGGCGGCCAACCCCGGCAGTAAGGACAAAAAA
>NW_890521.1:0-550 GCF_000209065.1 Trypanosoma cruzi | reverse complement strand
GGGCATCATAGAAAACAAATTCCGCCCCCCCAAACAGGAAAAGCATTAAAAAAAAACGCGATCCTGTTTTTGTCCTTACTGCCGGGGTTGGCCGCCGCAAGGAATAAAAAAGAGTAGGGCGGTGGCCCCGGACGAGAGATACATGACGACGTGTCGAATTATCCAAGTTGCGGCGACGGCCCCGTACGAGAGATATATGACGACGAATCGAGGTATCCACGCTGCGGCGGCGCACCCTAAACATGTCGCTTTCGTTTTCCAGGGGACAACGCAAATGTGCTCGATTGTTCGAAGATCGAAATTAACACCTTACGTGAAAATGGGTCGCGCGACCACATTTTTTTTAGCTCAGTGGCAAACAAGCTCACAATGTCATCCGGGGCGCGGGTTCGAGCCCCGAAGAAGCCTACGTTTTTTTCCTTTTTTTTTTTCTTTGGAATTCTTGTTTCTTATTGCTTTTTAAACTTCTGGTTTGCAGGACGGTGTGCGAGTTCTGCAATCGCACTGATTCCATCTGTTTCGTGGTGTGTGCGGCTGCGGCTGCGGTGGT
>NW_890520.1:0-550 GCF_000209065.1 Trypanosoma cruzi | reverse complement strand
ACAGAGGGAGAGAGAGAGAGGTCGCCCACTCAATGCAATAAAAACAAAACAGAAACAGTTGCGGTGCTCCGTCCATGCAGCCAGGCAGGACGGCAGCGGTGCGTGTCGTGCAAAAGAGAGCACCAACGGGCCTGCATGGGTGTGCATGCATATATACAATGGGCACATTATTGTGTGTGTCTCGTGGGGTGAGGTGAGGGCGAGAGTCCATGCAAGGGGACACACACACACAGAGAGAGAAGGAAGAGTGTGTGTGCGGGCGGTGCATGGCTCTCTCACACTCACTCTCACGCGGCCACCACCGCAGCCGCAGCCGCACAAACCACGAAACAGATGGAATCAGTGCGATTGCAGAACTCGCACACCGTCCTGCAAACCAGAAGTTTAAAAAGCAATATGAAACAAGAATTCAAAAAAAAATGGAAAAAACTTAGGCTTCTGCGGGAATCGAACCCGCGTCCCCGGATGACATTGTGAGCGTGTTTGCCACTGAGCTATAAAAATGCGGTCGCGCGACCCCTTTTCACGTAAAGTATTAATTTCGATCTTC
>NW_890519.1:0-550 GCF_000209065.1 Trypanosoma cruzi | reverse complement strand
TAATAATAAACTCCCCAATTCATTTTTATTATTTTATATATTTGTATATTTCTTCTTCTTTTTTTCCTTTTTTTTCTCCCTTTGCTCTTTTCACTGCCCGCACGTCTCTCGTTCCCACTCGCACCCTCCGCCCTGCACTCCACACATATTTCCCCCCTAAACTCGGTTTGTTTTGGGTCTCTGGACGTCCCCTCCCCCCTCCAAAAGGAAATTGCCACCAAATGCAAGGAAAGAAAAGGAAACAACAACAAAAAAAAAAGCAAAAAAAAAAAAAAAAAAAAAGAAAATTCACCGCGAACAATAAACACACGAGACACAGACACAAAAATGATTCAATGACAATAGTCAGCCGGGGATATTGCCAACTCAACTCCAGGGGGCATTTCATTTAAACATAAAGATTCCAGACACAACCCCCATTACATATTTCGCCCTTGTTTTTGTTTTATTATTTTGTCTTCTTATTTTCTTCCCCCCTCCTCCACTTCTTTTTATAATCACTTTGAAGTTAACTCCATACTTTCAATTTATTTGATGTCTTCCCCCCCCC
>NW_890518.1:0-550 GCF_000209065.1 Trypanosoma cruzi | reverse complement strand
GTCTGCGCGGCTTTGTGTCGGCGGCTGTACTGCGACGGTTATGGTGTATGACCGGATGCCTCTGCGTGCCACTGTGCTTGGTTGCTGCAGGATGTTTTCTCGCATGGTCGCATAACGCGATCCACCTTTTTGACCACCGGAAGTGTTTCTATGATTCGCGTCACCAACAACAGGGGCGGTGTCAACTCTGACTTCGCGCCTCAACAACTTTGAATCCCTGGCATTTTGTTGGCCCATTGTTCCTTTTCTTCTTCTCCCTTCTTTTGCCTGGAGTGCGTGTCCGCTCTACACCGGGAGGAAGAACACTGCCGTCGCCCCCCCTTTTTTTTCTTCTGTTTTTTTGTTCCGCACCGCCCTTTCCTCTCCTCCCTTCTCCCCCTTCAGACGGGAGGTGTTAGCGTCTCCCTCTCCCTCTCGCTCCTTAATTCTTTTTTATTTTTTTAAATTTTTTATGTGCGTTGTTTTTTTTTTCAATGATTTGACGCTTTCCTTCTTTCTTTCTTTTTTTTTTTTCCCCTTTCTTCGTTTATTTATTTATTTTTAATTTTTT
>NW_890517.1:0-550 GCF_000209065.1 Trypanosoma cruzi | reverse complement strand
TACTCATATCATCACACACAAACACACACACGCAGCCCGCGGAATGGGTGCTCTCAACCACAAAACAATGAAAAACAAAACAAAAAGCCGAAGCGTGGGACGACCAGCGCACACACTCTCATTGCTCCCGTAAAGCAAAACACACACACAGGGAGAGAGAGAGAGGTTGCCCACTCAATGCAATAAAAACAAAACAGAAACAGTTACGGTGCTCCGCCCATGCAGTCAGGCAGGACGGCAGCGGTGCGTGTCGTGCAAAAGAGAGCACCAACGGGCCTGCATGGGTGTGCATGCAATATATACAATGGGCACATTATGTGTGTGCTTCGTGGGATGAGGTGAGGGCGAGAGTCCATGCAAGGGGACACACACAGAGAGTGGGTGAAAGACGAGTGTGTGTGCGGGCGGTGCATGGCGCTCTCTCACTCACTCTCATGCGGCCACCACCGCAGCCGCAGCCGCACACACCACGAAACTGATGGAATCAGTGCGATTGCAGAACTCGCACACCGTCCTGCAAACCAGAAGTTTAACAAGCAATAAGAAACAA
>NW_890516.1:0-550 GCF_000209065.1 Trypanosoma cruzi | reverse complement strand
GGGTCAGAGGCACTCTCTGTCAATATCTGTTTGCGTGTTCACACACTGGACACCAAACAACCCTGAATTATCCGCTGCTTGGAGGAATTTCGCGAGCTCTTGCCCACACGGGTGCTGCACTCGGCTGATCTTTTTCGAGCGGCTGCTGCATCACATGTTGTGGTCTAAATTTTTGTTTCCAATTATGAATGATGGGGGTCAGAGGCACTCTCTGTCAATATCTGTTTGCGTGTTCACACACTGGACACCAAACAACCCTGAATTATCCGCTGCTTGGAGGAATTTCGCGAGCTCTTGCCCACACGGGTGCTGCACTCGGCTGATCGTTTTCGAGCGGCTGCTGCATCACACGTCGTGGTCTAAATTTTTGTTTCCAATTATGAATGATGGGGGTCAGAGGCACTCTCTGTCAATATCTGTTTGCGTGTTCACACACTGGACACCAAACAACCCTGAATTATCCGCTGCTTGGGGGAATTTCGCGAGCTCTTGCCCACACGGGTGATGCACTCGGCTGATCGTTTTTGAGCGGCTGCTGCATCACACGTTG
>NW_890515.1:0-550 GCF_000209065.1 Trypanosoma cruzi | reverse complement strand
AACGGGAATGGAAAAGAAAAAGATAAAAGTCAAGCCAAAAGGCTAAGGGGCGCCGGGGCCGGCGGCCGCCGCTGGTGGCAGGCCGCGGGGCCCCGGCGAACGGCGGCGGCGGCCGGCTCCCGGAAAACTCCTGCGGGTCAGGGGGCGGGCGCCCGAAAGCCCGCGCAGGGACGCGCCCACCCCGTTTGGCCGCGGGAGGCGGCCGGGGTCCCGCGCTCGATGGCTATTTTCTTCTATATTTTTGGGTGTCGTGATTTATTTTTTCGCATTAGCGGCTTCTTTTTATTTTTTATTGTTCCCTTAGGTATCCGGCGTAGGGGAGGGGCGGGGCGATAGAAGGGTCGTTTTTGTATTTGCAATCGTGTGGCTTATGTCTTCCGGCTCCAGTACGGAGGGAAAATGCTTGCCAGAAGACAGCGATATTTCGTGGGTATTGATATCATCAGTTCTTGTCTTAGGGATGATGCCGGGTTTGGGTTTTTTTGAGGCTGGTCTTCTTCGTTCCAAAAATACAACTTCCGTTTTTGCCCAGATATTCAGTGGATGTGCC
>NW_890514.1:0-549 GCF_000209065.1 Trypanosoma cruzi | reverse complement strand
CGGCAGAGAGAGCCAGATAAGCACACACGCAAATTACTCATATCATCACACACACACACACGCAGCCGCGGAATGGGTGCACTCAACCACAAAATCAAAAAGAAAAACAAAACAAAAAGCCGAAGCGTGGGACTACCAGCGCACACACACTCTCATTGCTCCCGTAAAGCAAAACACACACACAGGGAGAGAGAGAGAGGTCGCCCACTCAATGCAATGAAAACAAAACAGAAACAGTTACGGTGCTCCGCCCATGCAGCCAGGCAGGACGGCAGCGGTGCGTGTCGTGCAAAAGAGAGCACCAACGGGCCTGCATGGGTGTGCATGCATATATACAATGGGCACATTATTGTGTGTGCTTCGTGGGGTGAGGCGACGACGAGAGTCCATGCAAGGGGACACACACACAGAGAGAGAAGGAAGTGTGTGTATGCGGGCGGTGCATGGCTCTCTCACACTCACTCTCACGCGGCCACCACCGCAGCCGCAGCCGCACAAACCACGAAACAGATGGATCAGTGCGATTGCAGAACTCGCACACCGTCCTGC
>NW_890513.1:0-549 GCF_000209065.1 Trypanosoma cruzi | reverse complement strand
TGCTGGCGGAGCAGATGATTGCGCGCATCGAGTTTGTCCACAGCAAGAGCGTCATCCACCGTGACATGAAGCCGGACAATTTCTTGATGGGCACCGGGAAGAAGGGGCACCACGTCTACGTCGTTGATTTTGGTCTCGCCAAGAAGTACCGCGACCCCCGCACGCACCAGCACATCCCGTACAAGGAGGGGAAAAGCCTGACGGGAACGGCACGGTACTGCTCGATCAACACGCATCTTGGCATTGAGCAGAGCCGTCGCGACGACCTGGAGGGCATCGGCTACATCCTGATGTATTTCTTGCGTGGCTCACTGCCGTGGCAGGGCCTGAAAGCGCACACGAAGCAGGAAAAGTACTCTCGCATATCCGAGCGCAAGCAGACAACGCCCGTGGAGACGCTGTGCAAGGGCTTTCCCGCGGAGTTTGCCGCGTACCTCAACTACACCCGAGGCCTGCGCTTCGAGGACAAGCCGGACTACAGCTACCTGAAACGGCTCTTCCGAGAGCTCTTCATTAGGGAGGGTACCACGTGGACTACGTGTTGACTGG
>NW_890512.1:0-549 GCF_000209065.1 Trypanosoma cruzi | reverse complement strand
CAAGAGAGTTTGAAGAAAGCAACGGCAGAGAGAGCCAGATAAGCACACACGCAAATTACTCATATCATCACACACACACACACGCAGCCGCGGAATGGGTGCAGTCAACCACAAAATCAAAAAGAAAAACAAAACAAAAAGCCGAAGCGTGGGACTACCAGCGCACACACACTCTCATTGCTCCCGTAAAGCAAAACAAACACACAGGGAGAGAGAGAGAGGTCGCCCACTCAATGCAATGAAAACAAAACAGAAACAGTTACGGTGCTCCGTCCATGCAGCCAGGCAGGACGGCAGCGGTGCGTGTCGTGCAAAAGAGAGCACCAACGGGCCTGCATGGGTGTGCATGCATATATACAATGGGCACATTATTGTGTGTGCTTCGTGGGGTGAGGCGACGACGAGAGTCCATGCAAGGGGACACACACACAGAGAGAGAAGGAAGTGTGTGTATGCGGGCGGTGCATGGCTCTCTCACACTCACTCTCACGCGGCCACCACCGCAGCCGCAGCCGCACAAACCACGAAACAGATGGAATCAGTGCGATT
>NW_890511.1:0-549 GCF_000209065.1 Trypanosoma cruzi | reverse complement strand
CTCGGCTGATCGTTTTCGAGCGGCTGCTGCATCACACGTTGTGGTCTAAATTTTTGTTTCCGATTATGAATGGTGGGAGTCAGAGACACTCTCTGTCAATATCTGTTTGCGTGTTCATGCACTGGACACCAAACAACCCTGAACTATCCGCTGCTTGGAGGAATTTCGCGAGCTCTTGCCCACACGGGTGCTGCACTCGGCTGATCGTTTTCGAGCGGCTGCTGCATCACACGTTGTGGTCTAAATTTTTGTTTCCGATTATGAATGGTGGGAGTCAGAGGCAGTCTCTGTCAATATCTGTTTGCGTGTTCACACACTGGACACCAAACAACCCTGAACTATCCGCTGCTTGGAGGAATTTCGCGAGCTCTTGCCCACACGGGTGCTGCACTCGGCTGATCGTTTTCGAGCGGCCGCTGCATCACACGTTGTGGTCTGAATTTTTGTTTCCGATTTGTGAATGGTGGGAGTCAGAGGCACTCTCTGTCAATATCTGTTTGCGTGTTCACACACTGGACACCAAACAACCCTGAACTATCCGATGCTTGG
>NW_890510.1:0-549 GCF_000209065.1 Trypanosoma cruzi | reverse complement strand
GTGTGTGCACACGCAAACATACATTGAAAGAGAGTGCCTCTGACTCCCGCCATTCATAATTCGAAACAAAAACATAGACCACAGCGTGTGGTGCAGCAGCCGCTCGAAAACGATCCGCCGAGTGCAGCACCCTTGTGGGCAGGAGCTCGCGAAATTCCTCCAAGCAGCGGATAGTTCAGGGTTGTTTGGTGTCCAGTGTGTGCACACGCAAACATACATTGAAAGAGAGTGCCTCTGACTCCCGCCATTCATAATTCGAAACAAAAACATAGACCACAACGTGTGGTGCAGCAGCCGCTCGAAAACGATCCGCCGAGTGCAGCACCATTGTGGGCAGGAGCTCGCGAAATTCCTCCAAGCAGCGGATAGTTCCGGGTTGTTTGGTGTCCAGTGTGTGAACACGCAAACATACATTGAAAGAGAGTGCCTCTGACTCCCGCCATTCATAATTCGAAACAAAAACATAGACCACAGCGTGTGGTGCAGCAGCCGCTCGAAAACGATCCGCCGACTGCAGCACCATTGTGGGCAGGAGCTCGCGAATTCCTC
>NW_890509.1:0-549 GCF_000209065.1 Trypanosoma cruzi | reverse complement strand
TTCGAAGATCGAAATTAATACTTTACGTGAAAAGGGGTCGCGCGACTGCATTTTTATAGCTCAGTGGCAAACACGCTCACAATGTCATCGGGGGACGCGGGTTCGATTCCCGCAGAAGCGTAAGTTTTTTCCATTTTTTTTTGAATTCTTGTTTCATATTGCTTTTTAAACTTCTGGTTTGCAGGACGGTGTGCGAGTTCTGCAATCGCACTGATTCCATCTGTTTCGTGGTTTGTGCGGCTGCGGCTGCGGTGGTGGCCGCGTGAGAGTGAGTGTGAGAGAGCCATGCACCGCCCGCACACACACTCTTCCTTCTCTGTGTGTGTGTGTGTGTCCCCTTGCATGGACTCTCGCCCTCACCTCACCCCATGAAGCACACACAATAATGTGCCCATTGTATATATGCATGCACACCCATGCAGGCCCGTTGGTGCTCTCTTTTGCACGACACGCACCGCTGCCGTCCTGCCTGGCTGCATGGACGGAGCACCGTAACTGTTTCTGTTTTGTTTTTATTGCATTGAGTGGGCGACCTCTCTCTCTCTTTCC
>NW_890508.1:0-548 GCF_000209065.1 Trypanosoma cruzi | reverse complement strand
ATTGGCGCCACGGTTGGCAATGCGAGAAAGGGAAGGGTCACAAAGCTGGCGAAGAGACCTGAAATAGAAATACAGCGCACTCACTCCCTGTCCAACTTTTTAATAAAAAGGAACAACAACAACAGAAAGAAAAAAAGACAGGGATGTGTCCGGGGCAATAGAGAAGACGTGGGGAAAAAAAAAGGTAGACAACTCAGTATGTACCCCTTGCCGTCAAACATATTTGTTTTTGTTCTTTGCTCTTTCTTTTCGCCTCGTTCCAAACCAATTCAGGCTCTATATGCAACAAAAATCCACGTTTACCTCCTGTCAGCTGTGAATGCAGCCCCACAGAGCACTAGAAAGCAGCTTCAATGTTTGTTCTATCAACTCCGCTTCTTCTTCATCCAGCAGCTCATCGAGCGTACCTCCTTCACTCGTCCCACGGTAGAGTGCCGCGCCTTTTGTTGAGGGGATCCCTTCGCCTCCAGGCGTGGTGTTTGTATTCTCCGGTTTGGCGTCGACCGTCTGTGGCACCTCCTTGCCGTATTCAAAAGAAAATTTGGTTC
>NW_890507.1:0-548 GCF_000209065.1 Trypanosoma cruzi | reverse complement strand
TGCATCACATGTCGTGGTCTAAATTTTTGTTTCCAATTATGAATGATGGGGGTCAGAGGCACTCTCTGTCAATATCTGTTTGCGTGTTCACACACTGGACACCAAACAACCCTGAATTATCCGCTGCTTGGAGGAATTTCGCGAGCTCTTGCCCACACGGGTGCTGCACTCGGCTGATCGTTTTCGAGCGGCTGCTGCATCACATGTTGTGGTCTAAATTTTTGTTTCCAATTATGAATGATGGGGGTCAGAGGTACTCTCTGTCAATATCTGTTTGCGTGTTCACACACTGGACACCAAACAACCCTGAATTATCCGCTGCTTGGGGGAATTTCGCGAGCTCTTGCCCACACGGGTGCTGCACTCGGCTGATCGTTTTCGAGCGGCTGCTGCATCACACGTCGTGGTCTAAATTTTTGTTTCCAATTATGAATGATGGGGGTCAGAGGTACTCTCTGTCAATATCTGTTTGCGTGTTCACACACTGGACACCAAACAACCCTGATTATCCGCTGCTTGGAGGAATTTCGCGGCTCTGCCCACACGGT
>NW_890506.1:0-548 GCF_000209065.1 Trypanosoma cruzi | reverse complement strand
GCTCGAAAACGATCAGCCGAGTGCAGCACCGTGGTGGGCAAGAGCTCGCGAAATTCCTCCAAGCAGCGGATAATTCAGGCTTGTTTGGTGTCCAGTGTGTGAACACGCAAACAGATAGTGACAGAGAGTGCCTCTGACTCCCATCATTCATAATTGGAAACAAAAATTTAGACCACGACGTGTGATGCAGCAGCCGCTCGAAAACGATCAGCCGAGTGCAGCACCCGTGTGGGCAAGAGCTCGCGAAATTCCCCCAAGCAGCGGATAATTCAGGGTTGTTTGGTGTCCAGTGTGTGAACACGCAAACAGATATTGACAGAGAGTGCCTCTGACTCCCATCATTCATAATTGGAAACAAAAATTTAGACCACGACGTGTGATGCAGCAGCCGCTCGAAAACGATCAGCCGAGTGCAGCACCCGTGTGGGCAAGAGCTCGCGAAATTCCTCCAAGCAGCGGATAATTCAGGGTTGTTTGGTGTCCAGTGTGTGAACACGCAAACAGATATTGACAGAGAGTGCCTCTGAACCCCATCATTCATAATTGGA
>NW_890505.1:0-548 GCF_000209065.1 Trypanosoma cruzi | reverse complement strand
CATAATTTCGGAACAAAAATTTAGACCACAACGTGTGGTGCATCAGCCGCTCGAAAACGATCCGCCGACTGCAGCACCCTTGTGGGCAAGATCTCGCGAAACTCCTCCAAGCAGCGTATAGTTCAGGGTTGTTTGGCGTCCAGTGTGTGAACACGCAAACAGACAGTGAAAGAGAGTGTCTCTGACCACCACCATTCATAATTCGAAACAAAAATTTAGACCACAACGTGTGGTGCAGCAGCCACTCGAAAACGATCCGCCGACTGCAGCACCCTTGTGGGCAAGATCTCGCGAAACTCCTCCAAGCAGCGTATAGTTCAGGGTTGTTTGGCGTCCAGTGTGTGAACACGCAAACAGATAGTGAAAGAGAGTGTCTCTGACCACCACCATTCATAATTCGAAACAAAAATTTAGACCACAGCGTGTGGTGCAGCGGCCGCTCGAAAACGATCCGCCGAGTGCAGCACCCATGTGGGCAAGATCTCGCGAAACTCCTCCAAGCAGCGTATAGTTCAGGGTGTTTGGTGTCCAGTGTGTGACACGCAAAC
>NW_890504.1:0-548 GCF_000209065.1 Trypanosoma cruzi | reverse complement strand
CGAAAACGATCCGCCGAGTGCAGCACCATTGTGGGCAAGAGCTCGCGAAATTCCTCCAAGCAGCGGATAATTCAGGGTTGTTTGGTGTCCAGTGTGTGAACACGCAAACATACATTGAAAGAGAGTGCCTCTGACTCCCGCCATTCATAATTCGAAACAAAAATTTAGACCACAGCGTGTGGTGCAGCAGCCACTCGAAAACGATCCGCCGAGTGCAGCACCCTTGTGGGCAGGAGCTCGCGAAATTCCTCCAAGCAGCGGATAGTTCAGGGTTGTTTGGTGTCCAGTGTGTGCACACGCAAACATACATTGAAAGAGAGTGCCTCTGACTCCCGCCATTCATAATTCGAAACAAAAACATAGACCACAACGTGTGGTGCAGCAGCCACTCGAAAACGATCCGCCGAGTGCAGCACCCTTGTGGGCAGGAGCTCGCGAAATTCCTCCAAGCAGCGGATAGTTCAGGGTTGTTTGGTGTCCAGTGTGTGCACACGCAAAATACATTGAAAGAGAGTGTCTCTGACTCCCGCCATTCATAATTCAAAACA
>NW_890503.1:0-548 GCF_000209065.1 Trypanosoma cruzi | reverse complement strand
GAACACGCAAACAGACATTGACAGAGAGTGTCTCTGACCACCACCATTCATAATTCGAAACAGAAATTTAGACCACAGCGTGTGGTGCAGCGGCCGCTCGAAAACGATCCGCCGACTGCAGCACCCATGTGGGCAAGATCTCGCGAAATTCCTCCAAGCAGCGGATAGTTCCGGGTTGTTTGGTGTCCAGTGTGTGAACACGCAAACAGACATTGACAGAGAGTGTCTCTGACCACCACCATTCATAATTCGAAACAGAAATTTAGACCACAGCGTGTGGTGCAGCGGCCGCTCGAAAACGATCCGCCGACTGCAGCACCCATGTGGGCAAGATCTCGCGAAATTCCTCCAAGCAGCGGATAGTTCAGGGTTGTTTGGCGTCCAGTGTGTGAACACGCAAACAGACATTGAAAGAGAGTGTCTCTGACCACCACCATTCATAATTCGAAACAGAAATTTAGACCACAGCGTGTGGTGCAGCAGCCGCTCGAAAACGATCCGGCGAGTGCAGCACCCATGTGGGCAAGTCTCGCGAAATTCCTCCAAGC
>NW_890502.1:0-548 GCF_000209065.1 Trypanosoma cruzi | reverse complement strand
GTAGGAGTGAACGTCACACAGACACCTCACGCAACACACGATGAGCTTAGAGCTTCGAGTGGGTAACCGCTTCCGCCTCGGCCAGAAGATAGGGGCGGGGTCGTTCGGCGAGATCTTCCGCGGCACAAACATACAGACGGGCGAGACCGTGGCCATCAAGCTGGAGCAGGCGAAGACGCGCCATCCACAGCTCGCCTTTGAGGCCCGATTCTACCGCATTCTCAACGCAGGCGGCGGGGTCGTGGGCATCCCCAACATTCTTTTTTATGGCGTCGAGGGCGAGTTCAACGTGATGGTGATGGACCTGCTGGGGCCCTCGCTCGAGGACCTCTTCAGCTTCTGTGATAGGAAGCTGTCGCTGAAGACAACGCTGATGCTGGCGGAGCAGATGATTGCGCGCATCGAGTTTGTCCACAGCAAGAGCGTCATCCACCGCGACATGAAGCCGGACAATTTCTTGATGGGCACCGGGAAGAAGGGGCACCACGTCTACGTCGTTGATTTTGGTCTCGCCAAGAAGTACCGAGACCCCCGCACGCACCAGCACA
>NW_890501.1:0-548 GCF_000209065.1 Trypanosoma cruzi | reverse complement strand
GAGTCATCAAAGTATGCAGCGGCCCGCTCACATTCCTCACGGCCAAAACGACACTTGACGATTTCAAGAACATCCGACCGCGGCAACACGTGCATGATTCGATAAATGGGATCCGAGAGGGGCACCCGCACATGTTGATCCCCCTCCTTCCGTGCACTATTGGAAGAGTCTTCGTTGGACGTGACCACACGCGACTCCGAGACGGCGGCAGCATCGAAATCACCAACCTCATCACCCACGGCATCTGTCGCGGTAGTCCTGCTAGCCACCTTGGAGGGTGCCTCGCTGTCAGTTCTCTCGGCAGTTCTTTTTACGCCACACTGGAGCCGATTCGTTTCTCGATGCCGGAGCTTTTTATTATTTTCTCCTTTCCCACGTCCGCTCATTTGTTGCAGGACCACCTATCGTACAAATAATTCTGCTTCGTCTTGACCCAAATTTAATAAATAATTCATATAAATAACTTGGGGGAAGTGGAAAAATACAAGGGAGCAAAAGTGGCAGCAAAAAGGGCACATCCATTGCCCAAAATAAATAAATAAATAAAT
>NW_890500.1:0-548 GCF_000209065.1 Trypanosoma cruzi | reverse complement strand
AAAAAAAGGGGTCCTTACACCCCGGTCAAAAGAAATTGACCAAACATAACCGCCAGAGGCGGGTTGGAAGCTTCGCGTACCAATATAGTACAGAAACTGTATCAATAATAGCGTTAGTTGAAAGGAGTTGTGTTCCACAACGGTTTTCAATTTTGATGAGGGGTCCTTCGCGGCACTTGGGACCGTGTACAAAAACCCCCCCCCCCCCTCCCAGGCCACACTGGGGAGGGGTCAGGGTCCGGGATGTCGGCCCCGGGATAGCGCCGTGGACGGCGTCAGGGGGCGGAAAAGACGCACATGGCGAGTGTGGAACAGCAAATGCAGCCGAGTGTGCGAGCAAAGCAAAAACACCGGAAAACACAGGAAGAAGCGCGGCATACGCGGAAAAAAGGCGAATAAACGGAACGAGACAGAGAAAACCCCAAACAAAACAAAGATGCAGGCAATAGCAGCCATGAAGCGAAAATGAGGGGGCCCGAAGGAGGTGGCGGACACGCAACGTGGGGGGGGGGGGGCAGCCGCACGAGGGGGTACGGGGCTATATATAT
>NW_890499.1:0-548 GCF_000209065.1 Trypanosoma cruzi | reverse complement strand
GGTGGGAGTCAGAGGCACTCTCTGTCAATATCTGTTTGCGTGTTCACACACTGGACACCAAACAACCCTGAATTATCCGCTGCTTGGAGGAATTTCGCGAGCTCTTGCCCACACGGGTGCTGCACTCGGCTGATCGTTTTCGAGCGGCCGCTGCATCACACGTTGTGGTCTAAATTTTTGTTTCCGATTATGAATGGTGGGAGTCAGAGGCACTCTCTGTCAATATCTGTTTGCGTGTTCACACACTGGACACCAAACAACCCTGAACTATCCGCTGCTTGGAGGAATTTCGCGAGCTCTTGCCCACAAGGGTGCTGCACTCGGCTGATCGTTTTCGAGCGGCCGCTGCATCACACGTTGTGGTCTAAATTTTTGTTTCCGATTATGAATGGTGGGAGTCAGAGGCACTCTCTTTCAATATCTGTTTGCGTGTTCACACACTGGACACCAAAACAACCCTGAACTATCCGCTGCTTGGAGGAATTTCGCGAGCTCTTGCCCACAAGGGTGCTGCACTCGGCTGATCGTTTTCGAGCGCTGCTGCATCA
>NW_890498.1:0-548 GCF_000209065.1 Trypanosoma cruzi | reverse complement strand
TTGGTACATCTCTCTCTCTCTCTTTATTTCTTTCCTTCTCTTTTTTTTTTTTTTTTGTTAATCTCCCGGCTCCTACTGCCGCTGTTGCAATTCCGCTCACTAATTTTTGTTTTGTCCCCCTCCATCCCTCCCTTCATTCCTCCACTGCCCTGCCAACCCTTTCCTGTTTTTTTCCTGTTGCCAAAAAAAAAAAAAAAAAAAAAAAAGTAGCGCGGATAAAAAGAAGAAAAAAAAACAAAAAACGAGAAAGAAGAGGGGAAGAGGGAAGGAGGAGAGTGGGGCATTCTCCCCTCTTCTTTCTCGTTTTTTGTTTTTTTTTTTTTTTTCCTGCTTCTTTTTGGCACATGCGTTTTTCTTCTGTTTCTTTTTTTTTTTTTTTTCAGTTTTTTTTTTTTGTTGTTGTTTCATTTCTCTCTCTTTACGTGTGCTGCCACCTCCTTTTCACCTTTTTGTTTGTTTGTTTGTTTTGTGTATGTGTGTTTCAGGCAGGAATGGAAGGGAACACAAGCATCCAAACAGGAAAGGACGAAAGAGAAAAAGAGGGGAAA
>NW_890497.1:0-547 GCF_000209065.1 Trypanosoma cruzi | reverse complement strand
TATCCAAGCTGCAGCGGTGGCCTCGGGCGTAAGATATATGACGACTTACAGTAGTAACCACGCTGCGGCTTGCGCATCCTAAACACGTCTTTTTCGTTTTCCAGGGGACAACGCAAATGTGCTCGATTGTTCGAAGATCGACATTAATACTTTACGTGAAAAGGAGTCGCGCGACCGCATTTTTTTAGCTCAGTCGCAAACACGCTCACAATGTCATCCGGGGACGCGGGTTCGATTCCCGCAGAAGCCTAAGTTTTTTCCATTTTTTTTTTTTGAATTCTTGTTTCATATTGCTTTTTAAACTTCTGGTTTGCAGGACGGTGTGCGAGTTCTGCAATCGCACTGATTCCATCTGTTTCGTGGTTTGTGCGGCTGCGGCTGCGGTGGTGGCCGCGTGAGAGTGAGTGTGAGAGAGCCATGCACCGCCCGCATACACACACTTCCTTCTCTCTCTGTGTGTGTGTCCCCTTGCATGGACTCTCGTCGTCGCCTCACCCCACTGAAGCACACTACAATAATGTGCCCATTGTATATATGCATGCACACC
>NW_890496.1:0-547 GCF_000209065.1 Trypanosoma cruzi | reverse complement strand
TCGTGATGAAGTCAATGTCGTTGCGCTCAATGTCCTTCACCACCATAATTTTCATCTTGGCAAGAAAGTCAAGACTCTGAACGGTAACGGCGTCGCGGAGAACAGATTTTTGCACAAGTAACACATTCACCCCGACGTCCTTAATCTTCTTGCAAAGATTGAGCAAATACTTGCGCTCCTCCTTCAGCGCACGATCCATTTGGCTGTAGTCATTAATTGTCACAGTGCTCTCCATATCAGTCTTTGGAGGCGACAACTGGAACTGAATAAGAGCTATTGTCGCGTTTGTAATACGAACTGGTCCACCAGCTACATGTGATGCCTTTTGCTTGAACACCATGCCATTTGTTAGCAGTACAGAGTCATCTATAGTACCACCGAGAGAAGTGACAACACGCACATCACGCAAATCCACATCACCATTGTCACGCATAATTCTTCGCACGGCATCCACAGCCATTGGAGCTAGCAAGTCGCTGTTCTGTGAGATGACCTTGGAGTTCAATGATGTGATTGCAGCCTTGATGAGCGTCTCACGATCCTCTAT
>NW_890495.1:0-547 GCF_000209065.1 Trypanosoma cruzi | reverse complement strand
TGGAGGATTCGCGAGCTCTTGCCCACACGGGTGCTGCACTCGGCTGATCGTTTTCGAGCGGCCGCTGCATCACACGTTGTGGTCCAAATTTTTGTTTCCGATTGTGAATGGTGGGAGTCAGAGGCACTCTCTGTCAATATCTGTTTGCGTGTTCACACACTGGACACCAAACAACCCTGAACTATCCGCTGCTTGGAGGAATTTCGCGAGCTCTTGCCCACACGGGTGCTGCACTCGGCTGATCGTTTTCGAGCGGCCGCTGCATCACACGTTGTGGTCCAAATTTTTGTTTCCGATTGTGAATGGTGGGAGTCAGAGGCACTCTCTGTCAATATCTGTTTGCGTGTTCACACACTGGACACCAAACAACCCTGAACTATCCGCTGCTTGGAGGAATTTCGCGAGCTCTTGCCCACACGGGTGCTGCACTCGGCTGATCGTTTTCGAGCGGCCGCTGCATCACACGTTGTGGTCCAAATTTTTGTTTCCGATTGTGAATGGTGGGAGTCAGAGGCACTGTCTGTCAATATCTGTTGCGTGTTCACAC
>NW_890494.1:0-547 GCF_000209065.1 Trypanosoma cruzi | reverse complement strand
GAGCGGAAGTGGTCGGGATCAACGTGGCGCGGCCCCACATCCTCTTGCTCTTCCTGCGGCAAGGCGCGCTTGTACGCCGAGGGATCAACGGGCCTGTACGCGTCCTGAGTCGTCGAGCGGAAGTGGTCGGGATCAACGTGGCGCGGCCCCACATCCTCTTGCTCTTCCTGCGGCAAGGCGCGCTTGTACGCCGAGGGATCAACGGGCCTGTACGCGTCCTGAGTCGTCGAGCGGAAGTGGTCGGGATCAACGTGGCGCGGCCCCACATCCTCTTCCTCTTCCTGCGGCAAGGCGCGCTTGTACGCCGAGGGATCAACGGGCCTGTACGCGTCCTGAGTCGTCGAGCGGAAGTGGTCGGGATCAACGTGGCGCGGCCCCACATCCTCTTGCTCTTCCTGCGGCAAGGCGCGCTTGTACGCCGAGGGATCAACGGGCCTGTACGCGTCCTGAGTCGTCGAGCGGAAGTGGTCGGGATCAACGTTGGCGCGGCCCACATCCTCTTGCTCTTCCTGCGGCAAGGCGCGCTTGTACGCCGAGGGATCAACGG
>NW_890493.1:0-547 GCF_000209065.1 Trypanosoma cruzi | reverse complement strand
TGGTCAGAGACACTCTCTTTCAATGTCTGTTTGCGTGTTCACACACTGGACGCCAAACAACCCTGAACTATCCGCTGCTTGGAGGAGTTTCGCGAGATCTTGCCCACATGGGTGCTGCACTCGGCGGATCGTTTTCGAGCGGCTGCTGCACCACACGCTGTGGTCTAAATTTCTGTTTCGAATTATGAATGGTGGTGGTCAGAGACACTCTCTGTCAATGTCTGTTTGCGTGTTCACACACTGGACGCCAAACAACCCTGAACTATCCGCTGCTTGGAGGAGTTTCGCGAGATCTTGCCCACATGGGTGCTGCACTCGGCGGATCGTTTTCGAGCGGCTGCTGCACCACACGCTGTGGTCTAAATTTCTGTTTCGAATTATGAATGGTGGTGGTCAGAGACACTCTCTTTCAATGTCTGTTTGCGTGTTCACACACTGGACGCCAAACAAGCCTGAACTATCCGCTGCTTGGAGGAGTTTCGCGAGATCTTGCCCACAGGGGTGCTGCACTCGGCGGATCGTTTTCGAGCGGCTGCTGCACCACACG
>NW_890492.1:0-547 GCF_000209065.1 Trypanosoma cruzi | reverse complement strand
GGACGTGGGGGGAGTTCGGCGGTGCGGGGTAACGTTTTTCAGCCTCACGCTCGCATGCGTGGATGCTACCTGCTTGCCGGCAAAGATACCCTGGCGACAAAGTCCCTAGTGCCTGGCGTTTCCATCTACGGGGAAAAGCGTGTCAGTGGCACCATTGCGGGGGAGACGGAGTCCACTGAGTTCCGTGTGTGGAATCCGTATCGCTCCAAGTTGGCAGCTGCCATTTATTCGGGTGTTGCTCAGATTTACATGGAGCCGGGATCCTCTGTGCTTTACCTTGGAGCCGCCAGCGGAACCACCGTTAGTCATGTTTCGGACCTGGTAGGACCAGAGGGTGTTGTCTACGCGGTGGAATTTTCCCATCGCAGTGGCCGTGACTTGGAGGAGATGACGAAGCGCCGAAACAACATTGTGCCCATCCTGGAAGATGCTCGCTATCCACAGAAGTATCGCATGTTGATCCCACGATTGGTGGATTGCATCTTTATGGATGTTGCCCAGCCGGATCAGGCACGTTATCTTGGCGCTGAACGCGCAACATTTTCTG
>NW_890491.1:0-547 GCF_000209065.1 Trypanosoma cruzi | reverse complement strand
CAAAGGACTATGGCATCACCGAGAGCTCACCACGCGAAGAGCGGTTCTTTCGCAGCTCCATTCCTCCCTGGTTTGCGGCCTCCGCTCACCGGGTCACCATCGGTGTGGAACTTCCGATAGACCTCTCAATAACGGACGAAGAGGAGCGGGGGAGAAAGGAGGAAAGGAAGCCGGCAGTACAAGGACACGCACACAGGCGGCAGCAGCAACAAAAATGGCAGAGGCAACCGTGGTGCCCTCAACGGCACAAGTGCCGTCGCAATGACAATACAAATAACAACCGTAATAATAATAATAACAATAATAATAATGGAGAGCGAAGAAAAACAATAATAATAATAATAATAATAATAATAATAATGGAGAGGGGAAAAAACCAATAATAAAAATAGTGATGGCAGCTGGGTTTGTCGCAGACCTCTACGCTCTACAAGGGAGAAAACCAACGGGCTATTGGTTCGCGAGCAGACGCCGCCATGAGAACATCTTCGGGGATGCGCTCTCAGTCCACTTCCTCCACCTTCGGTCCTGACGAAGACGACGGGTT
>NW_890490.1:0-547 GCF_000209065.1 Trypanosoma cruzi | reverse complement strand
CAGCCGCTCGAAAACGATTATCCGACTGCAGCACCCTTGTGGGCAAGATCTCGCGAAATTCCTCCAAGCAGCGGATAGTTCAGGGTTGTTTGGCGTCCAGTGTGTGAACACGCAAACAGACATTGAAAGAGAGTGCCTCTGACCACCACCATTCATAATTCGAAACAAAAATTTAGACCACAGCGTGTGGTGCAGCAGCCGCTCGAAAACGATTATCCGACTGCAGCACCCTTGTGGGCAAGATCTCGCGACATTCCTCCAAGCAGCGGATAGTTCAGGGTTGTTTGGCGTCCAGTGTGTGAACACGCAAACAGACATTGAAAGAGAGTGCCTCTGACCACCACCATTCATAATTCGAAACAAAAATTTAGACCACAGCGTGTGGTGCAGCAGCCACTCGAAAACGATTATCCGACTGCAGCACCCTTGTGGGCAAGATCTCGCGACATTCCTCCAAGCAGCGGATAGTTCAGGGTTGTATGGCGTCCAGTGTGTGAACACGCAAACAGACATGAAAGAGAGCGCCTCTGGCACCACCATTCATAAT
>NW_890489.1:0-546 GCF_000209065.1 Trypanosoma cruzi | reverse complement strand
CGGCTCTCTCTTTGTGCGAAGAAAGGGGGGACCCGTCGCATGAGCGGCGTGCTGTGCGGGGTGTTGCCCCTCTTCCTGCCCCCGCCAAAAAAATGGGCGCTGCTTTTTTTTCTCCTCTTTTTTTGCCGGCAAGGTAGGAGTGAACGTCACACAAACACCTCACGCAACACACGATGAGCTTAGAGCTTCGAGTGGGTAACCGCTTCCGCCTCGGCCAGAAGATTGGGGCGGGGTCGTTCGGCGAGATCTTCCGCGGCACAAACATACAGACGGGCGAGACCGTGGCCATCAAGCTGGAGCAGGCGAAGACGCGCCATCCACAGCTTGCCTTTGAGGCCCGATTCTACCGCATTCTCAACGCAGGCGGCGGGGTCGTGGGCATCCCCAACATTCTTTTTTATGGCGTGGAGGGCGAGTTCAACGTGATGGTGATGGACCTGCTGGGACCCTCGCTCGAGGACCTTTTCAGCTTCTGTGATAGGAAGCTGTCGCTGAAGACAACGCTGATGCTGGCGGAGCAGATGATTGCGCGCATCGAGTTGTCCA
>NW_890488.1:0-546 GCF_000209065.1 Trypanosoma cruzi | reverse complement strand
GTGCACGACACGCACCGCTGCCGTCCTGCCTGGCTACATGGGCGGAGCACCGTAACTGTTTCTGTTTTGTTTTCATCGCATTGAGTGGGCGACCTCTCTCTCTCTCCCTGTGTGTGTGTTTTGCTTTACGGGAGCAATGAGAGTGTGTGTGCGCTGGTAGTCCCACGCTTCGGCTTTTTGTTTTGTTTTTCTTTTTGATTTTGTGGTTGAGTGCACCCATTCCGCGGCTGCGTGTGTGTGTGTGTGATGATATGAGTAATTTGCGTGTGTGCTTATCTGCCTCTCTCTGCCGTTGCTTTCTTCAGACTCTCTTGTGGCGCACAGCTGCTCTGCAAGTATAGGCGCTGACAAACACACACACACATGCACACACATGCCGTGCTTAAAACGCTGAGAATGCACGCACGCACAGGATTGTGGCTGCCGAGGCCCTCGCGAGGGGGAAAAAACCTGCATTTTTTTTTTTTGACATGTTGCTCGGTGTGTGCTGACGCGTGACGAATAACAACACGCCCCAATAAGCAGAAAAGAAGTAAAACAAAATGC
>NW_890487.1:0-546 GCF_000209065.1 Trypanosoma cruzi | reverse complement strand
TCGAAAACGATCCGCCGAGTGCAGCACCTTGTGGGCAGGAGCTCGCGAAATTCCTCCAAGCAGCGGATAGTTCCGGGTTGTTTGGTGTCCAGTGTGTGCACACGCAAACATACATTGAAAGAGAGTGCCTCTGACTCCCGCCATTCATAATTCGAAACAAAAATTTAGACCACAGCGTGTGGTGCAGCAGCCGCTCGAAAACGATCCGCCGAGTGCAGCACCATTGTGGGCAGGAGCTCGCGAAATTCCTCCAAGCAGCGGATAGTTCCGGGTTGTTTGGTGTCCAGTGTGTGAACACGCAAACATACATTGAAAGAGAGTGCCTCTGACTCCCGCCATTCATAATTCGAAACAAAAATTTAGACCACAGCGTGTGGTGCAGCAGCCGCTCGAAAACGATCCGCCGACTGCAGCACCATTGTGGGCAAGAGCTCGCGAAATTCCTCCAAGCAGCGGATAATTCCGGGTTGTTTGGTGTCCAGTGTGTGACACGCAAACATACATTGAAAGAGAGTGCCTCTGACTCCCGCCATTCATAATTCGAAA
>NW_890486.1:0-546 GCF_000209065.1 Trypanosoma cruzi | reverse complement strand
GAGGCAATCATAGGAAACAAAGATCTCCGCCCCCAAACAGGAAAAACATTAAAGAAAACGCGATTCTTTTTTTTGTCCTTACTGCCGGGGTTGGCCGCCGCAAGAAATAAAAAATGGTAGGGCGGCTGCCCCGGACGTTAGATACGGGACGACGTGTCGAATTATCCAAGTTGCAGCGGCTGCCCCGGACGTTAGATACAGCACGACGTGTCGAATTATCCAAGCTGCAGCGGTGGCCTCGGGCGTTAGATATATGACGACTTACAGTAGTAACCACGCTGCGGCTGCGCATCCTAAACACGTCTTTTTCGTTTTCCAGGGGACAACGCAAATGTGCTCGATTGTTCGAAGATCGACATTAATACTTTACGTGAAAAGGAGTCGCGCGACCGCATTTTTTTAGCTCAGTCGCAAACACGCTCACAATGTCATCCGGGGACGCGGGTTCGATTCCCGCAGAAGCCTAAGTTTTTTCCATTTTTTTTTTTTTGAATTCTTGTTTCATATTGCTTTTAAACTTCTGGTTTGCAGGACGGTGTGCGAGTT
>NW_890485.1:0-546 GCF_000209065.1 Trypanosoma cruzi | reverse complement strand
TTAGGGTGCGCCACCGCAGCGTGGTTACTACGATAAGTTCGTCATATATCTCTCGTACGGGGCCGCAGCCGCAGCGTGGTTACTACGATAAGTCGTCATATATCTCTCGTACGGGGCCGCAGCCGCAGCGTGGTTACTACGATTCGTCGTGTTGTATCCAACGTCCGGGGCAGCCGCTGCAACTTGGATAATTCGACACGTCGTCCTGTATCTAACGTCCGGGGCAGCCGCTGCAAACTTGGATAATTCGACACGTCGTGTTGTATCCAACGTCCGGGGCCACCGCCCTACCATTTTTTATTTCTTGCAGCGGCCAACCCCGGCAGTAAGGACAAAAAAAAGAATCGCGTTTTCTTTAATGTTTTTCCTGTTTGGGGGCGGGGATCTTTGTTTTCTATGATTGTCTCTTTTTTTTTGTCTGTTCCAGGTTGGTTTTTAGGAGGCTTGATGTGCCTGCTGGGTGATCGCCGGCTTTTTTATTGGTGATTGCGTATTTTTGGCTTACCGGTGTGCCGCTCAGCGCCATTTTGTTTACTTCTTTTCCGC
>NW_890484.1:0-546 GCF_000209065.1 Trypanosoma cruzi | reverse complement strand
CTGACTCCCACCATTCACAATCGGAAACAAAAATTCGGACCACAACGTGTGATGCAGCGGCCGCTCGAAAACGATCAGCCGAGTGCAGCACCCGTGTGGGCAAGAGCTCGCGAAATTCCTCCAAGCAGCGGATAGTTCAGGGTTGCTTGGTGTCCAGTGTGTGAACACGCAAACAGATATTGACAGAGAGTGCCTCTGACTCCCACCATTCACAATCGGAAACAAAAATTTGGACCACAACGTGTGATGCAGCGGCCGCTCGAAAACGATCAGCCGAGTGCAGCACCCTTGTGGGCAAGAGCTCGCGAAATTCCTCCAAGCAGCGGATAATTCAGGGTTGTTTGGTGTCCAGTGTGTGAACACGCAAACAGATGGTGACAGAGAGTGTCTCTGACTCCCACCATTCACAATCGGAAACAAATATTTGGACCACAACGTGTGATGCAGCGGCCGCTCGAAAACGATCAGCCGAGTGCAGCACCCGTGTGGGCAAGAGCTCGCGAAATTCCTCCAAGCAGCGGATAGTTCAGGGTTGTTTGGTGTCCA
>NW_890483.1:0-546 GCF_000209065.1 Trypanosoma cruzi | reverse complement strand
TGGTCTAAATTTTTGTTTCGAATTATGAATGGCGGGAGTCAGAGGCACTCTCTTTCAATGTATGTTTGCGTGTGCACACACTGGACACCAAACAACCCTGAATTATCCGCTTCTTGGAGGAGTTTCGCGAGCTCTTGCCCACAATGGTGCTGCAGTCGGCGGATCGTTTTCGAGCGGCTGCTGCACCACACGCTGTGGTCTAAATTTTTGTTTCGAATTATGAATGGCGGGAGTCAGAGACACTCTCCTTCAATGTATGTTTGCGTGTGCACACACTGGACACCAAACAACCCTGAATTATCCGCTTCTTGGAGGAGTTTCGCGAGCTCTTGCCCACAATGGTGCTGCAGTCGGCGGATCGTTTTCGAGCGGCTGCTGCACCACACGTTGTGGTCTAAGTTTTTGTTTCGAATTATGAATGGCGGGAGTCAGAGGCACTCTCTTTCAATGTATGTTTGCGTGTGCACACACTGGACACCAAACAACCCTGAATTATCCGCTTCTTGGAGGAGTTTCGCGAGCTCTGCCCACAATGGTGCTGCACTC
>NW_890482.1:0-546 GCF_000209065.1 Trypanosoma cruzi | reverse complement strand
TTTTTTGTCCTTACTGCCGGGGTTGGCCGCCGCAAGAAATAAAAAATGGTAGGGCGGTGGCCCCGGACGCTAGATACGGGACGACGTGTCGAATTATCCAAGTTGCAGCGGCTGCCCCGGACGTTAGATACAGCACGACGTGTCGAATTATCCAAGCTGCAGCGGTGGCCTCGGGCGTTAGATATATGACGACTTACAGTAGTAACCACGCTGCGGCTGCGCATCCTAAACACGTCTTTTTCGTTTTCCAGGGGACAACGCAAATGTGCTCGATTGTTCGAAGATCGACATTAATACTTTACGTGAAAAGGAGTCGCGCGACCGCATTTTTTTAGCTCAGTGGCAAACACGCTCACAATGTCATCCGGGGACGCGGGTTCGATTCCCGCAGAAGCCTAAGTTTTTTCCATTTTTTTTTTTTTGGAATCCTGGTTCCATATGGCTTTTTAACCTTCTGGTTTGCAGGACGGTGTGCGAGTTCTGCAATCGCACTGATTCCATCTGTTCCGTGGTTGGTGCGGCTGCGGCTGCGGTGGTGGCCGCGTG
>NW_890481.1:0-546 GCF_000209065.1 Trypanosoma cruzi | reverse complement strand
GAGCTCTTGCCCACAATGGTGCTGCACTCGGCGGATCGTTTTCGAGCGGCTGCTGCACCACACGCTGTGGTCTAAATTTTTGTTTCGAATTATGAATGGCGGGAGTCAGAGGCACTCTCTTTCAATGTATGTTTGCGTGTTCACACACTGGACACCAAACAACCCTGAACTATCCGCTGCTTGGAGGAATTTCGCGAGCTCTTGCCCACAAGGGTGCTGCAGTCGGCGGATCGTTTTCGAGCGGCTGCTGCACCACACGCTGTGGTCTAAATTTTTGTTTCGAATTATGAATGGCGGGAGTCAGAGGCACTCTCTTTCAATGTATGTTTGCGTGGTCACACACTGGACACCAAACAACCCTGAACTATCCGCTGCTTGGAGGAATTTCGCGAGCTCCTGCCCACAATGGTGCTGCACTCGGCGGATCGTTTTCGAGCGGCTGCTGCACCACACGCTGTGGTCTAAATTTTTGTTTTGAATTATGAATGGCGGGAGTCAGAGACACTCTCTTTCAATGTATGTTTGCGTGTGCACACACTGGACACC
>NW_890480.1:0-546 GCF_000209065.1 Trypanosoma cruzi | reverse complement strand
GGAATCAGTGCGATTGCAGAACTCGCACACCGTCCTGCAAACCAGAAGTTTAAAAAGCAATATGAAACAAGAATTCAAAAGAAAAAAAATGGAAAAAATTTAGGCTTCTGCGGGAATCGAACCCGCGTCCCCGGATGACATTGTGAGCGTGTTTGCCACTGAGCTAAAAAAATGCGGTCGCGCGACTCCTTTTCACGTAAAGTATTAATGTCGATCTTCGAACAATCGAGCACATTTGCGTTGTCCCCTGGAAAACGAAAAAGACGTGTTTAGGATGCGCAGCCGCAGCGTGGTTACTACTGTAAGTCGTCATATATCTAACGCCCGAGGCCACCGCTGCAGCTTGGATAATTCGACACGTCGTGCTGTATCTAACGTCCGGGGCAGCCGCTGCAACTTGGATAATTCGACACGTCGTCCCGTATCTAACGTCCGGGGCAGCCGCTGCAACTTGGATAATTCGCACGTCGTCCTGTATCTAGCGTCCAGGGCCACCGCCCTACCATTTTTTATTTCTTGCGGCGGCCAACCCCGGCAGTAAGGACA
>NW_890479.1:0-546 GCF_000209065.1 Trypanosoma cruzi | reverse complement strand
CTGTGTGCGTGTTCACACACTGGACGCCAAACAACCCTGAACTATCCGCTGCTCGGAGGAATTTCGCGAGATCTTGCCCACATGGGTGCTGCAGTCGGCGGATCGTTTTCGAGCGGCCGCTGCACCACACGCTGTGGTCTAAATTTCTGTTTCGAATTATGAATGGTGGTGGTCAGAGACACTCTCTGTCAAAGTCTGTTGCGTGTTCACACACTGGACGCCAAACAACCCTGAACTATCCGCTGCTTGGAGGAATTTCGCGAGATCTTGCCCACAAGGGTGCTGCAGTCGGCGGATCGTTTTCGAGCGGCCGCTGCACCACACGCTGTGGTCTAAATTTCTGTTTCGAATTATGAATGGTGGTGGTCAGAGACACTCTCTGTCAATGTCTGTTTGCGTGTTCACACACTGGACACCAAACAACCCTGAACTATCCGCTGCTTGGAGGAATTTCGCGAGCTCTTGCCCACAGGGGTGCTGCACTCGCCGGATCGTTTTCGAGCGGCTGCTGCACCACACGCTGTGGTCTAAATTTCTGTTTCGAAT
>NW_890478.1:0-546 GCF_000209065.1 Trypanosoma cruzi | reverse complement strand
CCCCCCCCACGTTGCGTGTCCGCCACCTCCTTCGGGCCCCCTCATTTTCGCTTCATGGCTGCTATTGCCTGCATCTTTGTTTTGTTTTGTGTTTTCTCCGTCTCGATCCTTTTATTCGCCTTTTTTCCGCGTATGCCGCGCTTCTTCCTGTGTTTTCCGGTGTTTTTGCCTTGCTCGCACACTCGGCTGCATTTGCTGTTCCACACTCGCCATGTGCGTCTTTTCCGCCCCCTGACGCCGTCCACGGCGCTATCCCGGGGCCGACGTCCCGGACCCTGACCCCTCCCCAGTGTGGCCTGGGAGGGGGGGGGGGGGTTTTTGTACACGGTCCCAAGTGCCGCGAAGGACCCCTCATCAAAATTGAAAACCGTTGTGGAACACAACTCCTTTCAACTAACGCTATTATTGATACAGTTTCTGTACTATATTGGTACGCGAAGCTTCCAACCCGCCTCTGGCGGTTATGTTTGGTCAATTTCTTTTGACCGGGGTCTACGGACCCCTTTTTTTTTTTTTTTTTTTTTTTTTGGGGGTCTGTCCCCCATT
>NW_890477.1:0-546 GCF_000209065.1 Trypanosoma cruzi | reverse complement strand
TTTTTCTGTGCATGCAACAAACGCACAGTTCAGCATTTCAATGTGATATTCTTCCAATGGAGGCGAAGGCCGTTTTTGCTTCCACCAAACCACGACGCCGTCCTCGCAGCTCCCCGCGACAATGCGGGTGGACGGCAACACGGTGCAGTTGAATTGCCCCCAGCCCCTGAGGGATGCCGGATTTGCGGTTGCTGGGGCCTTGTTTGACGTCGATGTGGCGTTGGACGTGCCGGACGCCAGTACACTCTTCCGAAAATTGTGTGCCACTGCCGCCCCCAACTTTACTTATGAACGCAAGAACATGGTGGCCTTCTGCTACGGCGTGCGTTCTTCACCAAAGCGACAGCTCATGTACGGCTCTGCAGCTGGAGAAGGATATGCTGCTTGAGTCATCACCGAATTTATTTGGCTGGGTGCCAAAAAGGGCATTTTTGCCCTCTCGTGCCACGTCATTGGGCCAACAGAGCACCGCGCAGACCTTCTTGACGCCGACAACGAGCTCGGAGTTATTGTGGGCTCCGTGAAGGAAGGACCTCGTGTGCGAAT
>NW_890476.1:0-546 GCF_000209065.1 Trypanosoma cruzi | reverse complement strand
ACGCCGAGGGAGAAGCTATTTTCCGTGACCACGCGCAGGTGTGCTCGACATCCGCCACCAGCGGCAGCCTGTTTCCAATAGTTTCGTGGGGTGGCGATGTGAGAGAGTGTGTGGAGCAGTGACGGGTTCACTGACATATGCTGAAAAAGCTTTGCCGCGGGCATCCGTCCCCGATCCAGAGAGCATTGGGACCGGCCGCGGCACACCACCGAAGGATGTGGACACGGCTGCTTCCCAGAAGCATCCGTCGCCAGAGGAGAAGGAAGTCGCCTCCGGTGCCACGACGGCAACGGTGTGCGCTTGCCCAGCGACACCGCGGGTGCGCCGCAGGAGGCGGAGAAGAAGCGCGATCTTCCGGACATCGACGATGTGGCCGCCGATTGTGTGATGTCTGTTGTAGGACAATCATTAGGAGATGAGGCCGCCAGCGACAAGGCCGGTAGCGGTGCCGCAGCCACGGGACCCAGGAGCCTCGATGCCGCTGATGACGCGCAGGGCGTCGTGGACCCTTCGCCGAGGGAGGATGATGCGCCTGTGGTGCACGGG
>NW_890475.1:0-546 GCF_000209065.1 Trypanosoma cruzi | reverse complement strand
GGGAGATCCGGGACATGAATCGGAACCGCTTCACGGGAAAAGCCCAGCAGCAACTGCGCAAGACGGTCCGGGCTGTGTAATCGCATTTCCGAATAAATCCGTAATGTGGTACCACAAATGCGTTGCCATTTTGCAGTGAAAGACAACCTCCTGCCTCAGTTGGATCTTTCTGGGCACACGACAGCAACGCCGGAGGAATGCACTGCAGCAGGAGCATGGCAGCACCACGCAGGGCAGTGAAATGGGGATCGGATTCTACTGGCACGGCACACCACCGTTCAATAAACGCCTCCACACGTTGCGATTGGCGCAGTGCCGCGCTTGAAGTCACGGGACCAATGTAAAAGTTACCGCACGTCTCCAGACCCTTGAAAGCAGTTTTTAATTCTTCCTCTCTCGGAAGCAGATCAATGTCGCCACACCACAGCAACAGGGATGCAAGCAGCTGGGCAAAGCCGGTCTCCACAAGCGTTGACTCGCCGTTTCGTATCGCGTGTGCGTGAAGTACAATCTGACGTGCGGAGGCCACGACCTCAGGTGAAAACG
>NW_890474.1:0-545 GCF_000209065.1 Trypanosoma cruzi | reverse complement strand
GTGTGTTGGTGTTGCGGCAGGGCTGTGTGTGTGTGTGTGTGCCTGCTGCCGTGGATTGGAGTGTGTGTCGTGCGTGGTGTGCGGCGTACGGTGCATGCCTGGCTGCTGCCCTCTCCTCATGTGGTGTGCCCTCTGTGTGTGTCTGCCGCACCTCTCGTCTCCCCTGTTGCTCTCCATGTCCCTCACTGTGCAGATCAGCTCCACACCACTGAACGACCACACTCACGATGATGACGTGCCGTCTGCTGTGGCGCCCTGTTGGTGCTTGCCCTGTGCTGCTGCCCGTCCGTTTGCGCGTTAGTGGAACCGGAGCCTAAAGTTGATGTTCAAGCTTCCCAGACGACCACGACGAATACAACACAGCCACCAACTGCTAAGCCGGTTGAAGCTATTGTAGGCGCCCCCAGTCAATCGACCCTTGCAACAGGGGGAGCATCACAGGAGACCGGTCATTCAGATCCTTCAACAACGGGGCCCGTTGCAAGTCCGGGAGATGATGGCGGAGAGGGATCAGGATCTACCAGTACGGCAGTTCTGAACCAAAA
>NW_890473.1:0-545 GCF_000209065.1 Trypanosoma cruzi | reverse complement strand
GCATGAACACGCACACAGATATTGACAGAGAGTACCTCTGACCCCCACCATTCACAATCGGAAACAAAAATTTAGACCACAACGTGTGATGTAGCAGCCGCTCGAAAACGATCAGCCGAGTGCAGTACCCGTGTGGGCAAGAGCTCGCGAAATTCCCCCAAGCAGCGGATAATTCAGGGTTGTTTGGTGTCCAGTATGTGAACACGCACACAGATATTGACAGAGAGTACCTCTGACCCCCACCATTCATAATTGGAAACAAAAATTTAGACCACGACGTGTGATGCAGCAGCCGCTCGAAAACGATCAGCCGAGTGCAGCACCCGTGTGGGCAAGAGCTCGCGAAATTCCTCCAAGCAGCGGATAATTCAGGGTTGTTTGGTGTCCAGTGTGTGAACACGCACACAGATATTGACAGAGAGTACCTCTGACCCCCAGCATTCATAATTGGAAACAAAAATTTAGACCACGACGTGTGATGCAGCAGCCGCTCGAAAACGATCAGCCGAGTGCAGCACCCGTGTGGGGCAGAGCTCGCGAAATTC
>NW_890472.1:0-545 GCF_000209065.1 Trypanosoma cruzi | reverse complement strand
CCACAACGTGTGATGCAGCGGCCGCTCGAAAACGATCAGCCGAGTGCAGCACCCGTGTGGGCAAGAGCTCGCGAAATTCCTCCAAGCAGCGGATAATTCAGGGTTGTTTGGTGTCCAGGGTACGAACACGCAAACAGATATTGACAGAGAGTGCCTCTGACTCCCACCATTCACAATTGGAAACAAAAATTTGGACCACAACGTGTGATGCAGCGGCCGCTCGAAAACGATCAGCCGAGTGCAGCACCCGTGTGGGCAAGAGCTCGCGAAATTCCTCCAAGCAGCGGATAGTTCAGGGTTGTTTGGTGTCCAGCGTGTGAACACGCAAACAGATATTGACAGAGAGTGCCTCTGACTCCCACCATTCACAATCGGAAACAAAAATTTAGACCACAACGTGTGATGCAGCAGCCGCTCGAAAACGATCAGCCGAGTGCAGCACCCGTGTGGGCAAGAGCTCGCAAAATTCCTCCAAGCAGCGGATAGTTCAGGGTTGTTTGTGTCCCAGTGTATTACACGCAAACAGATATGACAGAGAGTGCCTC
>NW_890471.1:0-545 GCF_000209065.1 Trypanosoma cruzi | reverse complement strand
ATCACACGTTGTGGTCTAAATTTTTGTTTCCGATTATGAATGGTGGGAGTCAGAGACAGTCTCTGTCAAAATCTGTTTGCGTGTTCACACACTGGACACCAAACAACCCTGAACTATCCGCTGCTTGGAGGAATTTCGCGAGCTCTTGCCCACACGGGTGCTGCACTCGGCTGATCGTTTTCGAGCGGCTGCTGCATCACACGTTGTGGTCTGAATTTTTGTTTCCGATTGTGAATGGTGGGAGTCAGAGGCAGTCTCTGTCAATATCTGTTTGCGTGTTCACACACTGGACACCAAACAACCCTGAATTATCCGCTGCTTGGAGGAATTTCGCGAGCTGTTGCCCACACGGGTGCTGCACTCGGCTAATCGTTTTCGAGCGGTCGCTGCATCACACGTTGTGGTCTAAATTCTTGTTTCCGATTATGAATGGTGAGAGTCAGAGGCAGTCTCTGTCAATATCTGTTTGCGTGTTCACACACTGGACACCAAACAACCCTGACTATCCGCTGCTTGGAGGAATTCCGCGAGCTCTGCCCACACGG
>NW_890470.1:0-545 GCF_000209065.1 Trypanosoma cruzi | reverse complement strand
ACCACAACGTGCGGTGCAGCGGCCGCTCGAAAACGATCCGGCGAGTGCAGCACCCTTGTGGGCAAGATCTCGCGAAATTCCTCCAAGCAGCGGATAGTTCAGGGTTGTTTGGCGTCCAGTGTGTGAACACGCAAACAGACATTGAAAGAGAGTGTCTCTGACCACCACCATTCATAATTCGAAACAAAAATTTAGACCACAACGTGCGGTGCAGCAGCCGCTCGAAAACGATCCGCCGAGTGCAGCACCCTTGTGGGCAAGATCTCGCGACATTCCTCCAAGCAGCGGATGGTTCAGGGTTGTTTGGCGTCCAGTGTGTGAACACGCAAACAGACATTGAAAGAGAGTGTCTCTGACCACCACCATTCATAATTCAAAACAAAAATTTAGACCACAACGTGCGGTGCAGCGGCCGCTCGAAAACGATCCGGCGAGTGCAGCACCCATGTGGGCAAGATCTCGCGAAATTCCTCCAAGCAGCGGATAGTTCAGGGTTGTGTGGCGTCCAGTGTGTGAACACACAAACAGACATTGAAAGAGAGTGT
>NW_890469.1:0-545 GCF_000209065.1 Trypanosoma cruzi | reverse complement strand
CAGGATTCCAACCCCGGCTGACTTGGGAACGTCGACACCGCCATCCGTCGCGAGTATCCACGAACGATGACTGTGCAGCGCTAGAGCCTCTTCGCTGACTCTGCGCTTTTCCCGTATCAGCTCTTCTTCGTCAGTTATTGAGTGGTCTATCGGAAGTTCCACACCGATGGTGACCCGGTGAGCGGAGGCCGAAAACCAGGGAGGAATGGAGCTGCGAAAGAACCGCTCTTCGCGTGGTGAGCTCTCGGTGATGCCATAGTCCTTTGTGTATGCGTCTACGAAGGCATATAGCTCGTCCCGAGATAATGGCGAGATGCGGAAACCGGCGCGAGGCGGTGGCTCAGGCGGGGGTCTCCGCATCCAGTCCATCTGGCATGCGCGTGTGTTCTCAAATATTGAGAGCCGCGCGCGCAGGCAAAGGACGTGGAGCGGCGGCATATTAGCCTCCAGTAGCGCGGATTCCGGGTCAACAGTGCTCGGAACTCCACTGACAATGCGTGCCAGGGTTGCATACGTCTTCTGCATCTCATTCTTCGCTGAATCCG
>NW_890468.1:0-545 GCF_000209065.1 Trypanosoma cruzi | reverse complement strand
TTTGGCGTCCAGTGTGTGAACACGCAAACAGACATTGAAAGAGAGTGCCTCTGACCACCACCATTCATAATTCGAAACAAAAATTTAGACCACAGCGTGTGGTGCAGCAGCCACTCGAAAACGATTATCCGAGTGCAGCACCGTTGTGGGCAAGATCTCGCGAAATTCCTCCAAGCAGCGGATAGTTCCGGGTTGTTTGGCGTTCAGTGTGTGAACACGCGAACAGACATTGAAAGAGAGTGCCTCTGACCACCACCATTCATAATTCGAAACAAAAATTTAGACCACAGCGTGTGGTGCAGCAGCCACTCGAAAACGATTATCCGAGTGCAGCACCGTTGTGGGCAAGATCTCTCGAAATTCCTCCAAGCAGCGGATAGTTCCGGGTTGTTTGGCGTTCAGTGTGTGAACACGCAAACAGACATTGAAAGAGAGTGTCTCTGACCACCACCATTCATAATTCGAAACAAAAATTTACACCACAGCGTGTGGTGCAGCAGCCACTCGAAAACAATTATCCGAGTGCAGCACCGTTGTGGGCAAGA
>NW_890467.1:0-545 GCF_000209065.1 Trypanosoma cruzi | reverse complement strand
CCACCGTGTCCACATGGTTGGACATCCGCAGAGGCATCGTACGAGCAGCTGAGCGCCATACCCCGCGTGGGAAGCCGTGAAGGCCCCAAAACGAATATGGACACACGAAATGGTGCAAGCCGAGGTCGCCGCGGAAGCAGCACACAAAGCACACACATTGCCTCGCCCGGAGACAGCCTACCTCGAGTCGAATTCATCCAAAAAAGGGGGAGAAGAAAATGAAGCCTTACGCCGTGGCTTCATTACACTTTTTGAATCCCGTGTGGAAAAAGTTGGAGCCCCATCCATCCCAAGCTGGCGATATCTCCGCGGCATGGCGGCGCCGCACCCTCATCCTCCGCAATCGGTTGTGCTCCGCACTGATCTTCGGACTGCGCCCTGTCTCGGCTGCAGGGAGACCCGCTCGTCTGTCATTTTTTGCGAGTCTCACGTGTCAATTTAACCTTATACTGCTGCTGCTGCTTGCCGCACTCCTTTGCCTCCTGGTGACTGGGAAATGGATTGGCCTTTCATGCCGTGTGAACTTGGCGTGGCCATCCGTGACT
>NW_890466.1:0-545 GCF_000209065.1 Trypanosoma cruzi | reverse complement strand
ACACACTGGACGCCAAACAACCCTGAACTATCCGCTGCTTGGAGGAATGTCGCGAGATCTTGCCCACAAGGGTGCTGCACTCGCCGGATCGTTTTCGAGCGGCTGCTGCACCACACGCTGTGGTCTAAATTTTTGTTTCGAATTATGAATGGTGGTGGTCAGAGGCACTCTCTTTCAATGTCTGTTTGCGTGTTCACACACTGGACGCCAAACAACCCTGAACTATCCGCTGCTTGGAGGAATGTCGCGAGATCTTGCCCACAAGGGTGCTGCACTCGGCGGATCGTTTTCGAGCGGCTGCTGCACCACACGCTGTGGTCTAAATTTTTGTTTCGAATTATGAATGGTGGTGGTCAGAGGCACTCTCTTTCAATGTCTGTTTGCGTGTTCACACACCGGACGCCAAACAACCCTGAATTATCCGCTGCTTGGAGGAATGTCGCGAGATCTTGCCCACAAGGGTGCTGCAGTCGGATAATCGTTTTCGAGCGGCTGCTGCACCACACGCTGTGGTCTAAATTTTGATACGAATTATGAATGGGGGG
>NW_890465.1:0-545 GCF_000209065.1 Trypanosoma cruzi | reverse complement strand
CCACGCCAATGGTGACCCGGTGTGCGGAGGCCGCAAACCAGGGAGGAATGGAGCTGCGAAAGAACCGCTCTTCGCGTGGTGAGCTCTGAGTGATGCCATAGTCCTTTGTGTACGCGTCTACGAAGGCATATAGCTCGTCCCGAGATAATGGCGAGATGCGGAAACCTGCGCGAGGCGGTGGCTCAGTCGGGGGTCTCCGCATCCAGTCCATCTGACATGCGCGTGTGTTCTCATATATGGAGAGTCGCGCGCGCAGGCAGAGGACATGAAGCGGCGGCATATTAGCCTCTAGAAGTGCGGATTCCGGGTCAACAGTGCTCGGAACTCCACTGACAATGCGTGTCAGGGTTGCATACGTCTTCTGCATCTCATTCTTCGCTGAATCCGTCGCTACTGCCCATATGAGCTCGCTGCCATAGCGTAATTTGGGAGCACCGTATCCGATGACGAACGTGCGTAGGTCATGTGGAGATGGTCCCGCCTCTTTATGCGCTATGCAGCGTAGCTGCGATATCCGTTGCGAAGTGGCAGCGCATTGACTTGGA
>NW_890464.1:0-544 GCF_000209065.1 Trypanosoma cruzi | reverse complement strand
AATAATGTGCCCATTGTATATATGCATGCACACCCATGCAGGCCCGTTGGTGCTCTCTTTTGCACGACACGCACCGCTGCCGTCCTGCCTGGCTGCATGGACGGAGCACCGTAACTGTTTCTGTTTTGTTTTTATTGCATTGAGTGGGCGACCTCTCTCTCTCTCCCTCTGTGTGTGTGTTTTGCTTTACGGGAGTAATGAGAGTGTGTGTGCGCTGGTCGTCCCACGCTTCGGCTTTTTGTTTTGTTTTCCTTTTTGATTTTGTGGTTGAGTGCACCCATTCCGCGGCTGCGTGTGTGTGTGTGTGTGTGCGATGATATGAGTAATTTGCGTGTGTGCTATCTGTCTCTCTCTGCCGTTGCTTTCTTCAGACTCTCTTGTGGCGCACAGCTGCTCCGCAAGTATAGGCGCTGCCAAACACACAAGCACATGCACACACACATGCCGTGTTTAAAACGCTGAGAATGCGCGCACGCACAGGATTGTGGCTGCGGAGGCCCTCGCGAGGGGGGAAAAAGCTGCATTTGGTTTTTTTGACATGTTG
>NW_890463.1:0-544 GCF_000209065.1 Trypanosoma cruzi | reverse complement strand
GTACGACCGCACGTGCTGCATCATCTGGGAGACAGTCTCGTTGGGAAGCGCTCGAAACTCGAAGAGGAACTCGCACTCCGCGGGCACGGTGTTCGAGGCGTTGCCGCCACTGATGAGGTTCGTCGACAGCGTTGAGAACGGCACCTGGAAGTCATGCCGGGTGCCGTTCCGGCGGTACTCCTCCGCAATCTCGCGCAGCTTCGTAATGAGCTTTGTGGCGTAGTCGATGGCGTTGCAGCTTTCACCCGTCAGCGCAAGCGACGAATGCGCCGCCTTGCCCCGCACACGCACCCAAAAGTGGGAGCCGCCCTTGTGAGCAATCACAACAGTCATGCCGGTCGGCTCCCCAATGATGCAGCCTTCCGGCCTGACGTCGTGGTCCCGCGCAAACTCCGCCAGCTCCATGCCGCCGAGACAGCTCACCTCCTCGTCGTACGACCACGCAAAGTGGATCGGCTTCGCGCGCCTCATCTTGAGGAGCTCGGGGGCAAGAGACATGCACACGGCAACAAAGCCCTTCATGTCCGACGTGCCGCGACCGTAC
>NW_890462.1:0-544 GCF_000209065.1 Trypanosoma cruzi | reverse complement strand
AAATGTGCTCGATTGTTCGAAGATCGAAATTAATACTTTACGTGAAAAGGGGTCGCGCGACCGCATTTTTATAGCTCAGTGGCAAACACGCTCACAATGTCATCCGGGGACGCGGGTTCGATTCCCGCAGAAGCCCAAGTTTTTTCCATTTTTTTTTTGAATTCTTGTTTCATATTGCTTTTTAAACTTCTGGTTTGCAGGACGGTGTGCGAGTTCTGCAATCGCACTGATTCCATCTGTTTCGTGGTTTGTGCGGCTGCGGCTGCGGTGGTGGCCGCGTGAGAGTGAGTGTGAGAGAGCCATGCACCGCCCGCACACACACTCTTCCTTCTCTCTCTGTGTGTGTGTGTCCCCTTGCATGGACTCTCGCCCTCAACTCACCCCACGAGGCACACACAATAATGTGCCCATTGTATATATGCATGCACACCCATGCAGGCCCGTTGGTGCTCTCTTTTGCACGACACGCACCGCTGCCGTCCTGCCTGGCTGCATGGACGGAGCACCGTAACTGTTTCTGTTTTGTGTTTATTGCATTGAGTGG
>NW_890461.1:0-544 GCF_000209065.1 Trypanosoma cruzi | reverse complement strand
TCTGACCCCCACCATTCATAATTGGAAACAAAAATTTAGACCACAACATGTGATGCAGCAGCCGCTCGAAAACGATCAGCCGAGTGCAGCACCCGTGTGGGCAAGAGCTCGCGAAATTCCTCCAAGCAGCGGATAGTTCAGGGTTGTTTGGTGTCCAGTGTGTGAACACGCAAACAGATATTGACAGAGAGTGTCTCTGACCCCCACCATTCATAATTGGAAACAAAAATTTAGACCACAACATGTGATGCAGCAGCCGCTCGAAAACGATCAGCCGAGTGCAGCACCCGTGTGGGCAAGAGCTCGCGAAATTCCTCCAAGCAGCGGATAGTTCAGGGTTGTTTGGTGTCCAGTGTGTGAACACGCAAACAGATATTGACAGAGAGTGTCTCTGACTCCCACCATTCATAATTGGAAACAAAAATTTAGACCACAACGTGTGATGCAGCAGCCGCTCGAAAACGATCAGCCGAGTGCAGCACCCGTGTGGGCAAGAGCTCGCGAAATTCCTCCAAGCAGCGATAATTCAGGGTTGTTTGGTGTC
>NW_890460.1:0-544 GCF_000209065.1 Trypanosoma cruzi | reverse complement strand
TTTGTTTTGTTTTGTGTTTCTCCGTCTCGTTCCTTTTATTCGCCTTTTTTCCGCGTATGCCGCGCTTCTTCCTGTGTTTTCCGGTGTTTTTGCTTTGCTCGCACACTCGGCTGCATTTGCTGTTCCACACTCGCCATGTGCGTCTTTTCCGCCCCCTGACGCCGTCCACGGCGCTATCCCGGGGCCGACATTCCGGACCCTGACCCCTCCCCAGTGTGGCCTGGGAGGGGGGGGGGGGGTTTTTGTACACGGTCCCAAGTGCCGCGAAGGACCCCTCATCAAAATTGAAAACCGTTGTGGAACACAACTCCTTTCAACTAACGCTATTATTGATACAGTTTCTGTACTATATTGGTACGCGAAGCTTCCAACCCGCCTCTGGCGGTTATGTTTGGTCAATTTCTTTTGACCGGGGTCTACGGACCCCTTTTTTTTTTTTTTTTGTGGGTCTGTCCGCCATATATACATATACCCCTATATATATATACCCATATATATATAGCCCCGTACCCCCTCGTGCGGGTGCCCCCCCCCCCCCACGTTG
>NW_890459.1:0-544 GCF_000209065.1 Trypanosoma cruzi | reverse complement strand
TCTCGCGACATTCCTCCAAGCAGCGGATAGTTCAGGGTTGTTTGGCGTCCAGTGTGTGAACACGCAAACAGACATTGAAAGAGAGTGCCTCTGACCACCACCATTCATAATTCGAAACAAAAATTTAGACCACAGCGTGTGGTGCAGCAGCCGCTCGAAAACGATTATCCGACTGCAGCACCCTTGTGGGCAAGATCTCGCGACATTCCTCCAAGCAGCGGATAGTTCAGGGTTGTTTGGCGTCCAGTGTGTGAACACGCAAACAGACATTGAAAGAGAGTGCCTCTGACCACCACCATTCATAATTCGAAACAAAAATTTAGACCACAGCCTGTGGTGCAGCAGCCGCTCGAAAACGATTATCCGACTGCAGCACCCTTGTGGGCAAGATCTCGCGACATTCCTCCAAGCAGCGGATAGTTCAGGGTTGTTTGGCGTCCAGTGCGTGAACACGCAAACAGACATTGAAAGAGAGTGTCTCTGACCACCACCATTCATAATTTGAAACAAAAATTTAGACCACAGCGTGTGGTGCAGCAGCCAC
>NW_890458.1:0-544 GCF_000209065.1 Trypanosoma cruzi | reverse complement strand
AGACATTGAAAGAGAGTGTCTCTGACCACCACCATTCATAATTCGAAACTAAAATTTAGACCACAGCGTGCGGTGCAGCAGCCGCTCGAAAACGATCCGCCGAGTGCAGCACCGTTGTGGGCAGGAGCTCGCGAAATTCCTCCAAGCAGCGGATAGTTCCGGGTTGTTTGGCGTTCAGTGTGTGAACACGCAAACAGACATTGAAAGAGAGTGCCTCTGACCACCACCATTCATAATTCGAAACAAAAATTTAGACCACAGCGTGCGGTGCAGCAGCCGCTCGAAAACGATCCGCCGAGTGCAGCACCGTTGTGGGCAGGATCTCGCGAAATTCCTCCAAGCAGCGGATAGTTCCGGGTTGTTTGGCGTTCAGTGTGTGAACACGCAAACAGACATTGAAAGAGAGTGTCTCTGACCACCACCATTCATAATTCGAAACAAAAATTTAGACCACAGCGTGTGGTGCAGCAGCCGCTCGAAAACGATCCGCCGAGTGCAGCACCGTGTGGGCAGGATCTCGCGAAATTCCTCCAAGCAGCGGATA
>NW_890457.1:0-544 GCF_000209065.1 Trypanosoma cruzi | reverse complement strand
CAGAAACAGTTACGGTGCTCCGTCCATGCAGCCAGGCAGGACGGCAGCGGTGCGTGTCGTGCAAAAGAGAGCACCAACGGGCCTGCATGGGTGTGCATGCATATATACAATGGGCACATTATTGTGTGTGCTTCGTGGGGTGAGGTGAGGGCGAGAGTCCATGCAAGGGGACACACACACACAGAGAGAGAAGGAAGAGTGTGTGTGCGGGCGGTGCATGGCTCTCTCACACTCACTCTCACGCGGCCACCACCGCAGCCGCAGCCGCACAAACCACGAAACAGATGGAATCAGTGCGATTGCAGAACTCGCACACCGTCCTGCAAACCAGAAGTTTAAAAAGCAATATGAAACAAGAATTCAAAAAAAAATGGAAAAAACTTAGGCTTCTGCGGGAATCGAACCCGCGTCCCCGGATGACATTGTGAGCGTGTTTGCCACTGAGCTATAAAAATGCGGTCGCGCGACCCCTTTTCACGTAAAGTATTAATTTCGATCTTCGAACAATCGAGCACATAAGCGTTGTCCCCTGGAAAACGAAAGC
>NW_890456.1:0-544 GCF_000209065.1 Trypanosoma cruzi | reverse complement strand
CACCTGCTGCATCATCCTGGAGACAAGTCTCGTTGGGAAGCGCTCGAAACTCGAAGAGGAACTCGCACTCCGCGGGCACGGTGTTCGAGGCGTTGCCGCCACTGATGAGGTTCGTCGACAGCGTTGAGAACGGCACCTCGAAGTCATGCCGGGTGCCGTTCCGGCGGTACTCCTCCGCAATCTCGCGCAGCTTCGTAATGAGTTTTGTGGCGTAGTCGATGGCGTTGCAGCTTTCACCCGTCAGCGCGAGCGACGAATGCGCCGCCTTGCCCCGCACACGCACCCAAAAGTGGGAGGTGCCCCTTGTGAGCAATCACCACAGTCATGCCGGTCGGCTCCCCAATGATGCAGCCTTCCGCCCTGACGTCGTGGTCCCGCGCAAACTCCGCCAGCTCCATGCCGCCGAGACAGCTCACCTCCTCGTCGTACGACCACGCAAAGTGGATCGGCTTCGCGCGCTTCATCTTGAGGAGCTCGGGGGCCAGAGACATGCACACGGCAACAAAGCCCTTCATGTCGGACGTGCCGCGACCGTACAGTTTTT
>NW_890455.1:0-543 GCF_000209065.1 Trypanosoma cruzi | reverse complement strand
GAGCTCGCGAAATTCCTCCAAGCAGCGGATAGTTCAGGGTTGTTTGGTGTCCAGTGTGTGAACACGCAAACAGATAGTGACAGAGAGTGTCTCTGACTCCCACCATTCACAATCGGAAACAAAAATTTGGACCACAACGTGTGATGCAGCAGCCGCTCGAAAACGATCAGCCGAGTGCAGCACCCGTGTGGGCAAGAGCTCGCGAAATTCCTCCAAGCAGCGGATAGTTCAGGGTTGTTTGGTGTCCAGTGTGTGAACACGCAAACAGATATTGACAGAGAGTGTCTCTGACTCCCACCATTCACAATCGGAAACAAAAATTTGGACCACAACGTGTGATGCAGCAGCCGCTCGAAAACGATCAGCCGAGTGCAGCACCCGTGTGGGCAAGAGCTCGCGAAATTCCTCCAAGCAGCGGATAGTTCAGGGTTGTTTGGTGTCCAGTGTGTGACACGCAAACAGATAGTGACAGAGAGTGTCTCTGACTCCCACCATTCACAATCGGAAACAAAAATTTGGACCACAACGTGTGATGCAGCAGCC
>NW_890454.1:0-543 GCF_000209065.1 Trypanosoma cruzi | reverse complement strand
GGGCAAGAGCTCGCGAAATTCCTCCAAGCAGCGGATAGTTCAGGGTTGTTTGGTGTCCAGTGTGTGAACACGCAAACAGATATTGACAGAGAGTGTCTCTGACTCCCACCATTCACAATCGGAAACAAAAATTTAGACCACAACGTGTGATGCAGCGGCCGCTCGAAAACGATCAGCCGAGTGCAGCACCCTTGTGGGCAAGAGCTCGCGAAATTCCTCCAAGCAGCGGATAGTTCAGGGTTGTTTGGTGTCCAGTGTGTGAACACGCAAACAGATATTGACAGAGAGTGCCTCTGACTCCCACCATTCACAATCGGAAACAAAAATTCGGACCACAACGTGTGATGCAGCAGCCGCTCGAAAACGATCAGCCGAGTGCAGCACCCTTGTGGGCAAGAGCTCGCGAAATTCCTCCAAGCAGCGGATAATTCAGGGTTGTTTGGTGTCCAGTGTGTGACACGCAAACAGATATCGACAGAGAGTGCCTCTGACTCCCACCATTCACAATCGGAAACAAAAATTTGGACCACAACGTGTGATGCA
>NW_890453.1:0-543 GCF_000209065.1 Trypanosoma cruzi | reverse complement strand
CGTGCTGTATCTAACGTCCGGGGCAGCCGCTGCAACTTGGATAATTCGACACGTCGTCCCGTATCTAACGTCCGGGGCAGCCGCTGCAACTTGGATAATTCGACACGTCGTCCCGTATCTAGCGTCCGGGGCCACCGCCCTACCATTTTTTATTTCTTGCGGCGGCCAACCCCGGCAGTAAGGACAAAAAAAAGAATCGCGTTTTCTTTAATGTTTTTCCTGTTTGGGGGCGGGGATCTTTGTTTTCTATGATTGCCTCTTTTTTTTTGTCTGTTCCAGGTTGGTTTTGAGGACGCTTGATGTGCCTGCTGGGTGATCGCCGGCTTTTTTATTGGTGATTGCGTATTTTTGGCTTACCGGTGTGCCGCTCAGCGCCATTTTGTTTTACTTCTTTTCTGCTTATTGGGGCGTGTTGTTATTCGTCACGCGTCAGCACACACCGAGCAACATGTCAAAAAAAAAAAATGCAGGTTTTTTCCCCCTCGCGAGGGCCTCCGGCAGCCACAATCCTTGTGCGTGCGTGCATTCTCAGCGGTTTAAGCA
>NW_890452.1:0-543 GCF_000209065.1 Trypanosoma cruzi | reverse complement strand
GAGCAGCTGTGCGCCACAAGAGAGTCTGAAGAAAGCAACGGCAGAGAGAGGCAGATAAGCACACACGCAAATTACTCATATCATCACACACACACACACGCAGCCGCGGAATGGGTGCACTCAACCACAAAATCAAAAAGAAAAACAAAACAAAAAGCCGAAGCGTGGGACTACCAGCGCACACACACTCTCATTGCTCCCGTAAAGCAAAACACACACACAGGGAGAGAGAGAGAGGTCGCCCACTCAATGCAATGAAAACAAAACAGAAACAGTTACGGTGCTCCGCCCATGCAGCCAGGCAGGACGGCAGCGGTGCGTGTCGTGCAAAAGAGAGCACCAACGGGCCTGCATGGGTGTGCATGCATATATACAATGGGCACATTATTGTGTGTGCTTCGTGGGGTGAGGCGACGACGAGAGTCCATGCAAGGGGACACACACACAGAGAGAGAAGGAAGTGTGTGTATGCGGGCGGTGCATGGCTCTCTCACACTCACTCTCACGCGGCCACCACCCAGCCGCAGCCGCACAAACCACGAA
>NW_890451.1:0-543 GCF_000209065.1 Trypanosoma cruzi | reverse complement strand
AGACCACAGCGTGTGGTGCAGCAGCCGCTCGAAAACGATCCGCCGACTGCAGCACCATTGTGGGCAAGAGCTCGCGAAACTCCTCCAAGCAGCGGATAATTCAGGGTTGTTTGGTGTCCAGTGTGTGCACACGCAAACATACATTGAAAGAGAGTGTCTCTGACTCCCGCCATTCATAATTCGAAACAAAAATTTAGACCACAGCGTGTGGTGCAGCAGCCGCTCGAAAACGATCCGCCGACTGCAGCACCATTGTGGGCAAGAGCTCGCGAAATTCCTCCAAGAAGCGGATAATTCAGGGTTGTTTGGTGTCCAGTGTGTGCACACGCAAACATACATTGAAAGAGAGTGCCTCTGACTCCCGCCATTCATAATTCGAAACAAAAACATAGACCACAACGTGTGGTGCAGCAGCCGCTCGAAAACGATCCGCCGACTGCAGCACCCTTGTGGGCAAGAGCTCGCGAAATTCCTCCAAGAAGAGGATAATTCAGGTTGTTTGGTGTCCAGTGTGTGCACAGCAACATACATTGAAAGAGAGTG
>NW_890450.1:0-543 GCF_000209065.1 Trypanosoma cruzi | reverse complement strand
CGCTCACAATGTCATCCGGGGACGCGGTTTCGATTCCCGCAGTAGCCTAAGTTTTTTCCAATTTTTTTTTTTGAATTCTTGTTTCATATTGCTTTTTAAACTTCTGGTTTGCAGGACGGTGTGCGAGTTCTGCAATCGCACTGATTCCATCTGTTTCGTGGTTTGTGCGGCTGCGGCTGCGGTGGTGGCCGCGTGAGAGTGAGTGTGAGAGAGCCATGCACCGCCCGCATACACACACTTCCTTCTCTCTCTGTGTGTGTGTCCCCTTGCATGGACTCTCGTCGTCGCCTCACCCCACGAAGCACACACAATAATGTGCCCATTGTATATATGCATGCACACCCATGCAGGCCCGTTGGTGCTCTCTTTTGCACGACACGCACCGCTGCCGTCCTGCCTGGCTGCATGGGCGGAGCACCGTAACTGTTTCTGTTTTGTTTTCATTGCATTGAGTGGGCGACCTCTCTCTCTCTCCCTGTGTGTGTGTTTTGCTTTACGGGAGCAATGAGAGTGTGTGTGCGCTGTAGTCCCACGCTTCGGCTT
>NW_890449.1:0-543 GCF_000209065.1 Trypanosoma cruzi | reverse complement strand
CGGAGCTTCGAGAACTCCTGAGAACGAGAAATTGCCTCTTTCTGGTCCCAAAGCCCTTCTTGTTTCTCGCCTTCAGGGAAATGATGAAGAGGCATCTAAAATGGAGGAAGACGGCCAGTCTACTCTAATGGTGTCTGAGTGTGGCAACAACGAAAGTTCCGATGCAAATTCTTTTTTTTCCATAGAATCCGAAGTTGCAAAGTCCTCTCAGAACGTGTGGAGTGCTATCGTTAATATGGGATCGAGACTTTTCCGTAAGTCCACTGGTTCTCTTCCTGAAGAGAAGAAGAATTTGTATCGCAAGCGTCAACGAATTGATATAGGTTGCCTTATTTCACCTTTAAGGTCGTTTTTTTTGTACGTTTTTTTCCTTTTTCTTCGTTGTTTGCTATTCTTATCTGAGTATGGAGTTTATTTTTATTTTTTCTCTTTTTTTTCTGGCTGTGGATGGTTCTCCAGATTTAAATGCGTTGAATTGCTTGCTCCTCATGCATTTTTTTCTTGGCGCTTTTGATTCCTCATGACAAGATCCGAATTTCACAA
>NW_890448.1:0-543 GCF_000209065.1 Trypanosoma cruzi | reverse complement strand
GCTGCACACACGCTGTGGTCTAATTTTTGTTTCGAATTATGAATGGCGGGAGTCAGAGGCACTCTCTTTCAATGTATGTTTGCGTGTGCACACACTGGACACCAAACAACCCTGAATTATCCGCTGCTTGGAGGAGTTTCGCGAGCTCTTGCCCACAATGGTGCTGCACTCGGCGGATCGTTTTCGAGCGGCTGCTGCACCACACGCTGTGGTCTAAATTTTTGTTTCGAATTATGAATGGCGGGAGTCAGAGACACTCTCCTTCAATGTATGTTTGCGTGTGCACACACTGGACACCAAACAACCCTGAATTATCCGCTGCTTGGAGGAGTTTCGCGAGCTCTTGCCCACAATGGTGCTGCACTCGGCGGATCGTTTTCGAGCGGCTGCTGCACCACACGCTGTGGTCTAAATTTTTGTCTCGAATTATGAATGGCGGGAGTCAGAGGCACTCTCCTTCAATGTATGTTTGCGTGTGCACACACTGGACACCAACAACCCTGAATTATCCGCTGCTTGGAAGAGTTTCGCGAGCTCTTGCCA
>NW_890447.1:0-543 GCF_000209065.1 Trypanosoma cruzi | reverse complement strand
CTGCTTGGAGGAATTTCGCGAGCTCTTGCCCACACGGGTGCTGCACTCGGCTGATCGTTTTTCGAGCGGCCGCTGCATCACACGTTGTGGTCTAAATTTTTGTTTCCGATTATGAATGGTGGGAGTCAGAGACACTCTCTGTCAATATCTGTTTGCGTGTTCACACACTGGACACCAAACAACCCTGGAACTATCCGCTGCTTGGAGGAATTTCGCGAGCTCTGTCCCACACGGGTGCTGCACTCGGCTGATCGTTTTCGGAGCGGCTGCTGCATCACACGTTGTGGTCTAAATTTTTGTTTCCGATTATGAATGGTGGGAGTCAGAGACACTCTCTGTCAATATCTGTTTGCGTGTTCACACACTGGACACCAAACAACCCTGAACTATCCGCTGCTTGGAGGAATTTCGCGAGCTGATGCCCACACGGGTGCTGCACTCGGCTGATCGTTTTCGAGCGGCCGCTGCATCACACGTTGTGGTCCAAATTTTTGTTTCCGATTGTGAATGGTGGGAGTCAGAGACACTCTCTGTCTATATCTG
>NW_890446.1:0-543 GCF_000209065.1 Trypanosoma cruzi | reverse complement strand
CTCTCTTTCAATGTCTGTTTGCGTGTTCACACACTGGACACCAAACAACCCTGAACTATCCGCTGCTTGGAGGAATGTCGCGAGATCTTGCCCACATGGGTGCTGCACTCGGCGGATCGTTTTCGAGCGGCTGCTGCACCACACGCTGTGGTCTAAATTTTTGTTTCGAATTATGAATGGTGGTGGTCAGAGGCACTCTCTTTCAATGTCTGTTTGCGTGTTCACACACTGGACGCCAAACAACCCTGAACTATCCGCTGCTTGGAGGAATGTCGCGAGATCTTGCCCACAAGCGTGCTGCAGTCGGATAATCGTTTTCGAGCGGCTGCTGCACCACACGCTGTGGTCTAAATTTTTGTTTCAAATTATGAATGGTGGTGGTCAGAGGCACTCTCTTTCAATGTCTGTTTGCGTGTTCACACACTGGACGCCAAACAACCCTGAACTATCCGCTGCTTGGAGGAATTTCGCAAGATCTTGCCCACAAGGGTGCTGCAGTCGGATAATCGTTTTCGAGTGGCTGCTGCACCACACACTGTGGTC
>NW_890445.1:0-543 GCF_000209065.1 Trypanosoma cruzi | reverse complement strand
CGAAAACGATCAGCCGAGTGCAGCACCCTTGTGGGCAAGAGCTCGCGAAATTCCTCCAAGCAGCGGATAGTTCAGGGTTGTTTGGTGTCCAGTGTGTGAACACGCAAACAGATATTGAAAGAGAGTGCCTCTGACTCCCACCATTCATAATCGGAAACAAAAATTTAGACCACAACGTGTGATGCAGCGGCCGCTCGAAAACGATCAGCCGAGTGCAGCACCCTTGTGGGCAAGAGCTCGCGAAATTCCTCCAAGCAGCGGATAGTTCAGGGTTGTTTGGTGTCCAGTGTGTGAACACGCAAACAGATATTGACAGAGAGTGCCTCTGACTCCCACCATTCATAATCGGAAACAAAAATTTAGACCACAACGTGTGATGCAGCGGGCGCTCGAAAACGATCAGCCGAGTGCAGCACCCGTGTGGGCAAGAGCTCGCGAAATTCCTCCAAGCAGCGGATAATTCAGGGTTGTTTGGTGTCCAGTGTGTGAACACGCAAACAGATATTGACAGAGAGTGTCTCTGACTCCCACCATTCACAATCG
>NW_890444.1:0-542 GCF_000209065.1 Trypanosoma cruzi | reverse complement strand
CAGCCGCAGCCGCACAAACCACGAAACAGATGGAATCAGTGCGATTGCAGAACTCGCACACCGTCCTGCAAACCAGAAGTTTAAAAAGCAATATGACACAAGAATTCAACAAAAAATGGAAAAAACTTAGGCTTCTGCGGGAATCGAACCCGCGTCCCCGGATGACATTGTGAGCGTGTTTGCCACTGAGCTATAAAAATGCGGTCGCGCGACCCCTTTTCACGTAAAGTATTAATTTCGATCTTCGAACAATCGAGCACATTTGCGTTGTCCCCTGGAAAACGAAAACGACATGTTTAGGGTGCGCCGCCGCAGCGTGGTTACTACGATAAGTTCGTCATATATCTCTCGTACGGGGCCGCAGCCGCAGCGTGGTTACTACGATAAGTCGTCATATATCTCTCGTACGGGGCCGCAGCCGCAGCGTGGTTACTACGATTCGTCGTGTTGTATCCAACGTCCGGGGCAGCCGCTGCAACTTGGATAATTCGACACGTCGTCCTGTATCTAACGTCCGGGCAGCCGCTGCAAACTTGGATAAT
>NW_890443.1:0-542 GCF_000209065.1 Trypanosoma cruzi | reverse complement strand
GAATGGTGGGAGTCAGAGACACTCCCTGTCAATATCTGTTTGCGTGTTCACACACTGGACACCAAACAACCCTGAATTGTCGGCTGCTTGGAGGAATTTCGCGAGCTCTTGCCCACACGGGTGCTGCACTCGGCTAATCGTTTTCGAGCGGTCGCTGCATCACACGTTGTGGTCTAAATTTTTGTTTCCGATTGTGAATGGTGGGAGTCAGAGGCAGTCTCTGTCAATATCTGTTTGCGTGTTCACACACTGGACACCAAACAACCCTGAACTATCCGCTGCTTGGAGGAATTTCGCGAGCTCTTGCCCACACGGGTGCTGCACTCGGCTAATCGTTTTCGAGCGGCTGCTGCATCACACGTTGTGGTCTAAATTTTTGTTTCCGATTATGAATGGTGGGAGTCAGAGGCAGTCTCTGTCAATATCTGTTTGCGTGTTCACACACTGGACACCAAACAACCCTGAATTATCCGCTGCTTGGAGGATTTCGCGAGCTCTTGCCCACACGGGTGTGCACTCGGCTGATCGTTTTCGAGCGGCTG
>NW_890442.1:0-542 GCF_000209065.1 Trypanosoma cruzi | reverse complement strand
CTGTTTGCGTGTTCACACACTGGACGCCAAACAACCCGGAACTATCCGCTGCTTGGAGGAATTTCGCGAGATCTTGCCCACAACGGTGCTGCACTCGGATAATCGTTTTCGAGCGGCTGCTGCACCACACGCTGTGGTCTATGTTTTTGTTTCGAATTATGAATGGTGGTGGTCAGAGACACTCTCTTTCAATGTCTGTTTGCGTGTTCACACACTGGACGCCAAACAACCCGGAACTATCCGCTGCTTGGAGGAATTTCGCGAGATCTTGCCCACAACGGTGCTGCACTCGGATAATCGTTTTCGAGCGGCTGCTGCACCACACGCTGTGGTCTATGTTTTTGTTTCGAATTATGAATGGTGGTGGTCAGAGACACTCTCTTTCAATGTCTGTTTGCGTGTTCACACACTGGACGCCAAACAACCCGGAACTATCCGCTGCTTGGAGGAATTTCGCGAGATCTTGCCCACAACGGTGCTGCACTCGGATAATCGTTTTCGAGCGGCTGCTGCACCACACGCTGTGTCTATGTTTTGTTTCG
>NW_890441.1:0-542 GCF_000209065.1 Trypanosoma cruzi | reverse complement strand
GGCTTGTTTGGTGTCCAGTGTGTGAACACGCAAACAGATATTGACAGAGAGTGTCTCTGACTCCCACCATTCACAATCGGAAACAAAAATTTGGACCACAACGTGTGATGCAGCAGCCGCTCGAAAACGATCAGCCGAGTGCAGCACCCGTGTGGGCAAGAGCTCGCGAAATTCCTCCAAGCAGCGGATAGTTCAGGTTTGTTTGGTGTCCAGTGTGTGAACACGCAAACAGATATTGACAGAGAGTGTCTCTGACTCCCACCATTCACAATCGGAAACAAAAATTTGGACCACAACGTGTGATGCAGCGGCCGCTCGAAAGCGATCAGCCGAGTGCAGCACCCGTGTGGGCAAGAGCTCGCGAAATTCCTCCAAGCAGCGGATAATTCAGGGTTGTTTGGTGTCCAGTGTGTGAACACGCAAACAGATATTGACAGAGAGTGTCTCTGACTCCCACCATTCACAATCGGAAACAAAAATTTGGACCACAACGTGTGATGCAGCGCCGCTCGAAAACGATCAGCCGAGTGCAGCACCCGTGT
>NW_890440.1:0-542 GCF_000209065.1 Trypanosoma cruzi | reverse complement strand
ACAGAGAGAGAAGGAAGTGTGTGTATGCGGGCGGTGCATGGCTCTCTCACACTCACTCTCACGCGGCCACCACCGCAGCCGCAGCCGCACAAACCACGAAACAGATGGAATCAGTGCGATTGCAGAACTCGCACACCGTCCTGCAAACCAGAAGTTTAAAAAGCAATATGAAACAAGAATTCAAAAAAAAAAAAAATGGAAAAAACTTAGGCTTCTGCGGGAATCGAACCCGCGTCCCCGGATGACATTGTGAGCGTGTTTGCCACTGAGCTAAAAAAATGCGGTCGCGCGACTCCTTTTCACGTAAAGTATTAATGTCGATCTTCGAACAATCGAGCACATTTGCGTTGTCCCCTGGGAAAACGAAAAAGACGTGTTTAGGATGCGCAGCCGCAGCGTGGTTACTACTGTAAGTCGTCATATATCTAACGCCCGAGGCCACCGCTGCAGCTTGGATAATTCGACACGTCGTGCTGTATCTAACGTCCGGGGCAGCCGCTGCAACTTGGATAATTCGACACGTCGTGCTGTATCTAACGTCC
>NW_890439.1:0-542 GCF_000209065.1 Trypanosoma cruzi | reverse complement strand
CAGCGGATAGTTCCGGGTTGTTTGGTGTCCAGTGTGTGAACACGCAAACAGACATTGACAGAGAGTGTCTCTGACCACCACCATTCATAATTCGAAACAAAAATTTAGACCACAACGTGCGGTGCAGCGGCCGCTCGAAAACGATCCGGCGAGTGCAGCACCCCTGTGGGCAAGATCTCGCGACATTCCTCCAAGCAGCGGATAGTTCAGGGTTGTTTGGCGTCCAGTGTGTGAACACGCAAACAGACATTGACAGAGAGTGTCTCTGACCACCACCATTCATAATTCGAAACAGAAATTTAGACCACAGCGTGTGGTGCAGCAGCCGCTCGAAAACGATCCGGCGAGTGCAGCACCCCTGTGGGCAGGAGCTCGCGAAATTCCTCCAAGCAGCGGATAGTTCCGGGTTGTTTGGCGTCCAGTGTGTGACACGCAAACAGACATTGACAGAGAGTGTCTCTGACCACCACCATTCATAATTCGAAACAAAAATTTAGACCACAGCGTGTGGTGCAGCGGCCGCTCGAACGAATCCGCCGACT
>NW_890438.1:0-542 GCF_000209065.1 Trypanosoma cruzi | reverse complement strand
CTCGAAAACGATCAGCCGAGTGCAGCACCCGTGTGGGCAAGAGCTCGCGAAATTCCTCCAAGCAGCGGATAGTTAAGGGTTGTTTGGTGTCCAGTGTGTGAACACGCAAACAGATATTGACAGAGAGTGCCTCTGACTCCCACCATTCACAATCGGAAACAAAAATTTGGACCACAACGTGTGATGCAGCGGCCGCTCGAAAACGATCAGCCGAGCGCAGCACCCTTCTGGGCAAGAGCTCGCGAAATTCCTCCAAGCAGCGGATAGTTCAGGGTTGTTTGGTGTCCAGTGTGTGAACACGCAAACGGATATTGACAGAGAGTGTCTCTGACTCCCACCATTCACAATCGGAAACAAAAATTTGGACCACAACGTGTGATGCAGCGGCCGCTCGAAAACGATCAGCCGAGCGCAGCACCCTTCCGGGCAAGAGCTCGCGAAATTCCTCCAAACAGCGGATAGTTCAGGGTTGTTTGGTGTCCAGTGTGTGAACACGCAAACAGATAGTGACAGAGAGTGTCTCTGACTCCCACCATTCCCAA
>NW_890437.1:0-542 GCF_000209065.1 Trypanosoma cruzi | reverse complement strand
TGACGCGCGAGCCCGGCGGAAATCGGTTCGCCACCACCACGCCGCCGCCGGAGCGCGACTCAAGCCCGCTGACCAACACATCGGCACGCTCGCCAGCAGGTGGGTCGGAACGCCACCCAACAACGTACAGGCTCGCTCTGCCCACAAGCGTGCAGTTCGCCAGTGTCACGTTGCGCACGCTCCCTGACATCGACGCCACGTCCACCACGACGTCCGCCGCAAAGGTCACGCCAACGTAGCACACCACCGACGTCCCGAAACTGACGTTCACCTCCACATCCACACGCACGTCCCGCACGCACAAGTCGACGCCGTCGGTGCCCGGTGGCTCGGGAACAGCAACGGGCAGGCACGCATCGCCGTGGCCGCCCTCCGCGCACGTGCAGGCGCAGCCATCACTCGAGGCCGTCGTCGTGTACGCGGGGAAGCACGACGCCGCAAGGATGCATGGATCGCTGCAGGTCAGGATGGTGGCATTGTACACGGACGGAACGCTGTATTCCACACCCTCCTCGCCGTTCACACTGTTGCACGCAGCCACA
>NW_890436.1:0-542 GCF_000209065.1 Trypanosoma cruzi | reverse complement strand
ACGCAGAGAACACATGGCGCGGGTTCCTTCTTTTTCCTTTTTTTTTTTTTCGTTTCTATCATTTTCTCTCTTTTGTCGCTCGCTATCTTCGATGAACCGCCCGTCGGCCCCTCCGCTCCGCTCCGCTCCCTCTTCTTCTTTTTTCTTTTTTCTTTTCCCCCTCGTCTCCTTCTCCCTTCCCCAACACCGACCAAACACACACACCCCTGAGTAAGTGAGTGAGTGGGTGTGGGGGGTGGGAAAATGCATCCAAACGCTCAAATGCATCCACAAATAAAAATCCGTACATTAATTCAATGATGACAGGACTCGCTGTAAAACTCAAAGATGGGCAGCCACCTCTTCCTTTTTTCTTTTCTTTTCTTTTCCTTTTTTTTTTTTTTTAAATGACTCCTCCTTCTTATCCTTCGCCTCATTCTCCCCCCACAACCACCGGGACTCTCCCCACTCGCGCGGAGTGGCAGCCGAAGCGGGGCGGGTGGAATAAAAAAACGAAAACGAAAACAAAAAAAAAAAAAAAAAACTAAAAAAATTTGCGCCTG
>NW_890435.1:0-542 GCF_000209065.1 Trypanosoma cruzi | reverse complement strand
GGTTTTTTTTTTCTTTTTCTCTTTTTACATTTTTCATCGTGTCTTTTTTTTTTTTTTTTTTTTCTCCCCTCCTCTTCCCTCTTTGTTGTGGTTGTTGTTTTTTATATAAAAATATGTAAAAAAAATATATATGTGCGTTCCACTTTTTTCTTTTTTTTTTTTTCTTTTTGCTGTATGGTTTTATTTATTTATTTATTTATTTATATTTATTTATATTTATTTATATATTTTTTCTTTTTCTTCTATATATATATATATGGGTTTTCTCCTTTTTTCTTCGTAGCGTACTCGTTGTGAATATATTTATATGTTTGTTGTTTTGTTGTGGTGTTTGGTATTATTTGAGTCTGCGGTACGTGTCCATTCCGCCTTGAATGCGAACTTTAATTCTTTTTTTTTTTTTTTTTTTTTCTGCGTGTTTATTTTACTGCGACCCCAACCCCTGTTTTTTGTTTGTTTGTTTCCTTCCATCTGCTTTTATGCATGCCCGGTTTGCACACCCCCCCCCCCCCCCAGAGAGAGAGAGAGAGAGAAAAAGAGGG
>NW_890434.1:0-541 GCF_000209065.1 Trypanosoma cruzi | reverse complement strand
GCAGCACCCCTGTGGGCAAGATCTCGCGAGATTCCTCCAAGCAGCGGATAGTTCAGGGTTGTTTGGTGTCCAGTGTGTGAACACGCAAACAGACATTGAAAGAGAGTGTCTCTGACCACCACCATTCATAATTCGCAACAAAAATTTAGACCACAGCATGTGGTGCAGCAGCCGCTCGAAAACGATCCGCCGAGTGCAGCACCCCTGTGGGCAAGATCTCGCGAAATTCCTCCCAGCAGCGGATAGTTCAGGGTTGTTTGGTGTCCAGTGTGTGAACACGCAAACAGACATTGAAAGAGAGTGTCTCAGACTCCCACCATCCATAATTCGAAACAAAAATTTAGACCACAGCATGTGGTGCAGCAGCCGCTCGAAAACGATCCGCCGACTGCAGCACCACTGTGGGCAAGATCTCGCGAAATTCCTCCAAGCAGCGGATAATTCAGGGTTGTTTGGTGTCCGGAGTGTGCACACGCACACAGACATTGAAAGAGAGTGTCTCTGACCACCACCACTTCATAATCTCGCAACCAAAAATTTA
>NW_890433.1:0-541 GCF_000209065.1 Trypanosoma cruzi | reverse complement strand
AATCGGAAACAAAAATTTGGACCACAACGTGTGATGCAGCGGCCGCTCGAAAACGATCAGCCGAGTGCAGCACCCGTGTGGGCAAGAGCTCGCGAAATTCCTCCAAGCAGCGGATAATTCAGGGTTGTTTGGTGTCCAGTGTATGAACACGCAAACAGATATTGACAGAGAGTGCCTCTGACTCCCACCATTCACAATCGGAAACAAAAATTTAGACCACAACGTGTGATGCAGCGACCGCTCGAAAACGATCAGCCGAGTGCAGCACCCGTGTGGGCAAGAGCTCGCGAAATTCCTCCAAGCAGCGGATAGTTCAGGGTTGTTTGGTGTCCAGTGTATGAACACGCAAACAGATATTGACAGAGAGTGCCTCTGACTCCCACCATTCACAATCGGAAACAAAAATTTGGACCACAACGTGTGATGCAGCAGCCGCTCGAAAACGATCAGCCGAGTGCAGCACCCGTGTGGGCAAGAGCTCGCGAAATTCCTCCAAGCAGCGGATAATTCAGGTTGTTTGGTGTCCAGTGTATGACACGCA
>NW_890432.1:0-541 GCF_000209065.1 Trypanosoma cruzi | reverse complement strand
GAAAACGAAAAAGACGTGTTTAGGATGCGCAGCCGCAGCGTGGTTACTACTGTAAGTCGTCATATATCTAACGCCCGAGGCCACCGCTGCAGCTTGGATAATTCGACACGTCGTGCTGTATCTAACGTCCGGGGCAGCCGCTGCAACTTGGATAATTCGACACGTCGTCCCGTATCTAACGTCCGGGGCAGCCGCTGCAACTTGGATAATTCGACACGTCGTGCTGTATCTAGCGTCCGGGGCCACCGCCCTACCATTTTTTATTTCTTGCGGCGGCCAACCCCGGCAGTAAGGACAAAAAAAAGAATCGCGTTTTCTTTAATGTTTTTCCTGTTAGGGGGCGGGGATCTTTGTTTTCTATGATTGCCTCTTTTTTTTTGTCTGTTCCAGGTTGGTTTTGAGGACGCTTGATGTGCCTGCTGGGTGATCGCCGGCTTTTTTATTGGTGATTGCGTATTTTTGGCTTACCGGTGTGCCGCTCAGCGCCATTTTGTTTTACTTCTTTTCTGCTTATTGGGGCGTGTTGTTATTCGTCACGCGT
>NW_890431.1:0-541 GCF_000209065.1 Trypanosoma cruzi | reverse complement strand
ATTATGAATGGTGGTGGTCAGAGACACTCTCTTTCAATGTCTGTTTGCGTGTTCACACACTGGACGCCAAACAACCTTGAACTATCCGCTGCTTGGAGGAATTTCGCGAGATCTTGCCCACATGGGTGCTGCACTCGGCGGATCGTTTTCGAGCGGCTGCTGCACCACACGCTGTGGTCTAAATTTTTGTTTCGAATTATGAATGGTGGTGGTCAGAGACACTCTCTTTCAATATCTGTTTGCGTGTTCACACACTGGACGCCAAACAACCCTGAACTATCCGCTGCTTGGAGGAGTTTCGCGAGATCTTGCCCACATGGGTGCTGCACTCGGCGGATCGTTTTCGAGCGGCCGCTGCACCACACGCTGTGGTCTAAATTTTTGTTTCGAATTATGAATGGTGGTGGTCAGAGACACTCTCTTTCAATGTCTGTTTGCGTGTTCACACACTGGACGCCAAACAACCCTGAACTATCCGCTGCTTGGAGGAATTTCGCGAGATCTTGCCCACATGGTGCTGCACTCGGCGGATCGTTTTCGA
>NW_890430.1:0-541 GCF_000209065.1 Trypanosoma cruzi | reverse complement strand
AAAGAGAGTGTCTCTGACCACCACCATTCATAATTCGAAACAAAAATGTAGACCACAGCGTGTGGTGCAGCAGCCGCTCGAAAACGATCCGCCGAGTGCAGCACCGTTGTGGGCAGGAGCTCGCGAAATTCCTCCAAGCAGCGGATAGTTCCGGGTTGTTTGGCGTTCAGTGTGTGAACACGCAAACAGACATTGAAAGAGAGTGCCTCTGACCACCACCATTCATAATTCGAAACAAAAATTTAGACCACAGCGTGTGGTGCAGCAGCCGCTCGAAAACGATCCGCCGAGTGCAGCACCGTTGTGGGCAGGAGCTCGCGAAATTCCTCCAAGCAGCGGATAGTTCCGGGTTGTTTGGCGTTCAGTGTGTGAACACGCAAACAGACAGTGAAAGAGAGTGTCTCTGACCACCACCATTCATAATTCGAAACAAAAATTTAGACCACAGCGTGCGGTGCAGCAGCCGCTCGAAAACGATCCGCCGAGTGCAGCACCGTTGTGGGCAGGATCTCGCGAATTCCTCCAAGCAGCGGATAGTTCC
>NW_890429.1:0-541 GCF_000209065.1 Trypanosoma cruzi | reverse complement strand
ACAGAGAGTGCCTCTGACTCCCACCATTCACAATCGGAAACAAAAATGTGGACCACAACGTGTGATGCAGCAGCCGCTCGAAAACGATCAGCCGAGTGCAGCACCCGTGTGGGCAAGAGCTCGCGAAATTCCTCCAAGCAGCGGATAATTCAGGGTTGTTTGGTGTCCAGTGCACGAACACGCAAACAGATAGTGACAGAGTGTGTCTCTGACTCCCACCATTCACAATCGGAAACAAAAATTTGGACCACAACGTGTGATGCAGCAGCCGCTCGAAAACGATCAGCCGAGTGCAGCACCCGTGTGGGCAAGAGCTCGCGAAATTCCTCCAAGCAGCGGATAATTCAGGGTTGTTTGGTGTCCAGTGCATGAACACGCAAACAGATATTGACAGAGAGTGCCTCTGACTCCCACCATTCACAATTGGAAACAAAAATTTGGACCACAACGTGTGATGCAGCAGCCGCTCGAAAACGATCAGCCGAGTGCAGCACCCGTGTGGGCAAGAGCTCGCGAAATTCCTCCAAGCAGCGGATAATTC
>NW_890428.1:0-541 GCF_000209065.1 Trypanosoma cruzi | reverse complement strand
CGTGAGAGTGAGTGTGAGAGAGCCATGCACCGCCCGCATACACACACTTCCTTCTCTCTCTGTGTGTGTGTCCCCTTGCATGGACTCTCGTCGTCGCCTCACCCCACGAAGCACACACAATAATGTGCCCATTGTATATATGCATGCACACCCATGCAGGCCCGTTGGTGCTCTCTTTTGCACGACACGCACCGCTGCCGTCCTGCCTGGCTGCATGGGCGGAGCACCGTAACTGTTTCTGTTTTGTTTTCATTGCATTGAGTGGGCGACCCTTCTCTCTCTCTCCCTGTGTGTGTGTTTTGCTTTACGGGAGCAATGAGAGTGTGTGTGCGCTGGTAGTCCCACGCTTCGGCTTTTTGTTTTGTTTTTCTTTTTGATTTTGTGGTTGAGTGCACCCATTCCGCGGCTGCGTGTGTGTGTCTGTGATGATATGAGTAATTTGCGTGTGTGCTTATCTGCCTCTCTCTGCCGTTGCTTTCTTCAGACTCTCTTGTGGCGCACAGCTGCTCTGCAAGTATAGGCGCTGACAACACACACACAC
>NW_890427.1:0-541 GCF_000209065.1 Trypanosoma cruzi | reverse complement strand
AATCCTGTGCGTGCGTGCATTCTCAGCGTTTTAAGCACGACATGTGTGTGCATGTGTGTGTGTGTTTGTCAGCGCATATACTTGCAGAGCAGCTGTGCGCCACAAGAGAGTCTGAAGAAAGCAACGGCAGAGAGAGGCAGATAAGCACACACGCAAATTACTCATATCATCACACACACACACACGCAGCCGCGGAATGGGTGCACTCAACCACAAAATCAAAAAGAAAAACAAAACAAAAAGCCGAAGCGTGGGACTACCAGCGCACACACACTCTCATTGCTCCCGTAAAGCAAAACACACACACAGGGAGAGAGAGAGAGGTCGCCCACTCAATGCAATGAAAACAAAACAGAAACAGTTACGGTGCTCCGCCCATGCAGCCAGGCAGGACGGCAGCGGTGCGTGTCGTGCAAAAGAGAGCACCAACGGGCCTGCATGGGTGTGCATGCATATATACAATGGGCACATTATTGTGTGTGCTTCGTGGGTGGAGGCGACGACGAGAGTCCATGCAAGGGAAAACACACACAGAGAGAGA
>NW_890426.1:0-541 GCF_000209065.1 Trypanosoma cruzi | reverse complement strand
AACCATCCGCTGCTTGGAGGAATGTCGCGAGATCTTGCCCACATGGGTGCTGCACTCGGCGGATCGTTTTCGAGTGGCTGCTGCACCACACGTTGTGGTCTAAATTTTTGTTTCGAATTATGAATGGTGGTGGTCAGAGACACTCTCTGTCAATGTCTGTTTGCGTGTTCACACACTGGACGCCAAACAACCCTGAACCATCCGCTGCTTGGAGGAGTTTCGCGAGATCTTGCCCACAAGGGTGCTGCAGTCGGCGGATCGTTTTCGAGTGGATGCTGCACCACACGCTGTGGTCTAAATTTTTGTTTCGAATTATGAATGGTGGTGGTCAGAGTCACTCTCTGTCAATGTCTGTTTGCGTGTTCACACACTGGACGCCAAACAACCCTGAACCATCCGCTGCTTGGAGGAATGTCGCGAGATCTTGCCCACAAGGGTGCTGCAGTCGGCGGATCGTTTTCGAGTGGATGCTGCACCACACGCTGTGGTCTAAATTTTTGTTTCGAATTATGAATGGTGGTGGTCAGAGGCACTCTCTGTC
>NW_890425.1:0-541 GCF_000209065.1 Trypanosoma cruzi | reverse complement strand
GACCCTCTGCGGCCGGAGGTGCCAGACGCGGTGCGGAAGTGCCAGCAAGCTGGAGTGACGGTGCGAATGTGCACCGGCGATAACCTGGACACGGCGGTGGCGATCTCGCGGCAGTGCGGCATTTACAACCGTTTACGTGGCGATGTGGCAATGACCGGGAAGGAATTCCGCAGCCTTGTGTACGACGCGTACGGCAGCAGCGCTAACATGGAGAAGTTCTGGCCCATCCTTGACCGTATGGTGGTGATGGCACGCTCGCAGCCGCTGGACAAGCAGCTCCTGGTGCTAATGCTGATGATGCGCGGAGAGGTTGTGGCCGTGACGGGCGACGGGACGAACGATGCACCCGCGCTACGACTGGCGAATGTTGGTTTTGTGATGCGGAGCGGGACGGACATTGCAGTGAAGTCGTCGGACATTGTGCTGCTGGACGACAACTTCCGTTCCGTGCAGCGTGCCGTTGTGTGGGTGCCGCAGTCGGTCTCAATGCTCCCCGCAACGGGGACGGACGCCCGTGGCAATCCTTGCTCAGTAGATGCCG
>NW_890424.1:0-541 GCF_000209065.1 Trypanosoma cruzi | reverse complement strand
CCCCCCCCCCCCCCCCCAAAAAAAAAAGGAAAAAACGGCAACTCCTGTCCGGAAAAAAAAAAAAAAAAAAAACACAGAAAATAAATTTCCGAGCATATACATCTATTCATATGCATATATATATATATATATATATGATCAGACAAGCACGCAGATTTTGATATGTGTACTTTAAAAAGAAATGTTCATCGAAAAAAGCAAACAAGACAAATAATAATAAAAAGAAGAATTGGAATTAACAAAAATGTCTTTATTACATGCGGGCATTAATGAGCGTTTTCACCGCCCCTCATTCCCTTCTTTTTTTTTTTTTTCTTCTCTCTCTCTCTGTTGTTGTTGTTGTCTTATTTTTTATTTTTTATTTTTTTTTTTTTTCTTTTCGTATTCGTTTATGTCAAGACTATTGACCTCCGATTGAGTTTATGTGCGTATTTGTGCATGCATGCATGTATGTCATCGTCACTTCTTTTTTTTTTTTTTTTTTCTTCCTCCTCCCCCCTTTTTTTACATAAAAAATCACTATTTTTTTTTTTTTTTTTTT
>NW_890423.1:0-541 GCF_000209065.1 Trypanosoma cruzi | reverse complement strand
GGCACTCTCTGTCAATATCTGTTTGCGTGTTCACACACTGGACACCAAACAACCCTGAATTATCCGCTGCTTGGAGGAATTTCGCGAGCTCTTGCCCACACGGGTGCTGCACTCGGCTGATCGTTTTCGAGCGGCCGCTGCATCACACGTTGTGGTCTAAATTTTTGTTTCCGATTATGAATGGTGGGAGTCAGAGGCACTCTCTGTCAATATCTGTTTGCGTGTTCACACACTGGACACCAAACAACCCTGAACTATCCGCTGCTTGGAGGAATTTCGCGAGCTCTTGCCCACAAGGGTGCTGCACTCGGCTGATCGTTTTCGAGCGGCCGCTGCATCACACGTTGTGGTCTAAATTTTTGTTTCCGATTATGAATGGTGGGAGTCAGAGGCACTCTCTTTCAATATCTGTTTGCGTGTTCACACACTGGACACCAAACAACCCTGAACTATCCGCTGCTTGGAGGAATTACACGAGCTCGTGCCCACAAGGGTGCTGCACTCGGCTGATCGTTTTCGAGCGTCTGCTGCATCACACGTT
>NW_890422.1:0-541 GCF_000209065.1 Trypanosoma cruzi | reverse complement strand
CTCTCTGTCAATATCTGTTTGCGTGTTCACACACTGGACACCAAACAACCCTGAATTATCCGCTGCTTGGAGGAATTTCGCGAGCTCTTGCCCACACGGGTGCTGCACTCGGCTGATCGTTTTCGAGCGGCCGCTGCATCACACGTTGTGGTCTAAATTTTTGTTTCCGATTATGAATGGTGGGAGTCAGAGGCACTCTCTGTCAATATCTGTTTGCGTGTTCACACACTGGACACCAAACAACCCTGAACTATCCGCTGCTTGGAGGAATTTCGCGAGCTCTTGCCCACAAGGGTGCTGCACTCGGCTGATCGTTTTCGAGCGGCCGCTGCATCACACGTTGTGGTCTAAATTTTTGTTTCCGATTATGAATGGTGGGAGTCAGAGGCACTCTCTTTCAATATCTGTTTGCGTGTTCACACACTGGACACCAAACAATCCTGAACTATCCGCTGCTTGGAGGAATTTCGCGAGCTCTTGCCCACAAGGGTGCTGCACTCGGCTGATCGTTTTCGAGCGGCTGCTGCATCACACGTTGTGG
>NW_890420.1:0-541 GCF_000209065.1 Trypanosoma cruzi | reverse complement strand
AAGGGGGGGGGGGGGGGGGGGAAAGACCAGCAAGTTGTGTGCGCCAACAATATATTTATTTATCTTTCTGTATTTATATATGATATTTATATGTGAGAGTTTTCCCTCCGCGACTTTTTCCTCTTCCTCCCTTGTTTGTCTGTTGGTTGTTGATTGGTGTTGTCCGCATCCATGCAGGAGGGGGGTGGAGGAGGAATGAAGGAATTAAAAGAGTGAGAGAGAAGGAGCGAATAATGTGCAAAATACACAGAGAGAGAGAGAGAGAGAGAGGCATGTTTAAATACATTTATTTATTTATATACGCAGAGGAGGGGGGAGGGGAGGGAAGTGGGTGCGTGTGTGCGGGTTGGTGCGCGCAGAAACAAAAAAATAAATAAATAAAAGTAGCGGAGAGAAGGAAGAAAAATCTTTAAAAAAAACAAACAACTTTTTTAAAGGGAGGGGTGGAGCCGGTGAATGAGGGGGAAAACTTGGATTTGTAGGGAAAAGAGGGAAAGAAGGAGAGAAGGGAAGTGGGTGAAATGAAATGAACATGTAATGA
>NW_890419.1:0-541 GCF_000209065.1 Trypanosoma cruzi | reverse complement strand
CGAACCCGCGCCCCGGATGACATTGTGAGCTTGTTTTGCCACTGAGCTAAAAAAAATGTGGTCGCGCGACCCATTTTCACGTAAGGTGTTAAGTTCGATCTTCGAACAATCGAGAGCACATTTGCGTTGTCCCCTGGAAAACGAAAGCGACATGTTTAGGGTGCGCCGCCGCAGCGTGGATACCTCGATTCGTCGTCATATATCTCTCGTACGGGGCCGCAGCCGCAGCGTGAATACTTCGATTCGTCGTCATATATCTCTCGTACGGGGCCGTCGCCGCAGCGTGGATACATCGATTCGTTGTCATGTATCTCTCGTTCGGGGCGGACCGCCGCAACCTGGATAATTCGACACGTCGTCATGTATCTCTCGTCCGGGGCAGCCGCTGCAACTTGGATAATTCGACACGTCGTCATGTATCTCTCGTCCGGGGCCACCGCCCTACTCTTTTTTATTCCTTGCGGCGGCCAACCCCGGCAGTAAGGACAAAAAACAGGATCGCGTTTTTTTTAATGCTTTTCCTGTTTGGGGGGGCGGATCT
>NW_890418.1:0-540 GCF_000209065.1 Trypanosoma cruzi | reverse complement strand
GGAATCGAACCGCGTCCCCGGATGACATTGTGAGCGTGTTGCCACTGAGCTAAAAAATGCGGTCGCGCGACTCCTTTTCACGTAAAGTATTAATGTCGATCTTCGAACAATCGAGCACATTTGCGTTGTCCCCTGGAAAACGAAAAAGACATGTTTAGGATGCGCAGCCGCAGCGTGGTTACTACTGTAAGTCGTCATATATCTAACGCCCGAGGCCACCGCTGCAACTTGGATAATTCGACACGTCGTGCTGTATCTAACGTCCGGGGCAGCCGCTGCAACTTGGATAATTCGACACGTCGTGCTGTATCTAACGTCCGGAGCAGCCGCTGCAACTTGGATAATTCGACACGTCGTGCTGTATCTAACGTCCGGGGCAGCCGCTGCAACTTGGATAATTCGACACGTCGTGCTGTATCTAGCGTCCGGGGCCACCGCCCTACCATTTTTTATTTCTTGCGGCGGCCAAACCCGGCAGTAAGGACAAGAAAAAGAATCGCGTTTTCTTTAATGTTTTTCCTGTTTGGGGGCGGGATCTTT
>NW_890417.1:0-540 GCF_000209065.1 Trypanosoma cruzi | reverse complement strand
GAATTATGAATGGTGGGAGTCAGAGGCACTCTCTTTCAATGTATGTTTGCGTGTTCACACACTGGACACCAAACAACCCTGAACTATCCGCTGCTTGGAGGAATTTCGCGAGCTCTTGCCCACAAGGGTGCTGCACTCGGCGGATCGTTTTCGAGCGGCTGATGCACCACACGTTGTGGTCTAAATTTTTGTTTTGAATTATGAATGGCGGGAGTCAGAGGCACTCTCTTTCAATGTATGTTTGCGTGTTCACACACTGGACACCAAACAACCCGGAACTATCCGCTGCTTGGAGGAATTTCGCGAGCTCTTGCCCACAATGGTGCTGCACTCGGCGGATCGTTTTCGAGCGGCTGCTGCACCACACGCTGTGGTCTATGTTTTTGTTTCCAATTATGAATGGCGGGAGTCAGAGGCACTCTCTTTCAATGTATGTTTGCGTGTTCACACACTGGACACCAAACAACCCGGAATTATCCGCTGCTTGGAGGAATTTCGCGAGCTCCTGCCCACAAGGGTGCTGCACTCGGCGGATCGTTT
>NW_890416.1:0-540 GCF_000209065.1 Trypanosoma cruzi | reverse complement strand
AACACGCAAACAGATATTGACAGAGACTGCCTCTGACTCCCACCATTCACAATCGGAAACAAAAATTTAGACCACAACGTGTGATGCAGCAACCGCTCGAAAACGATTAGCCGAGTGCAGCACCCGTGTGGGCAAGAGCTCGCGAAATTCCTCCAAGCAGCGGATAGTTCAGGGTTGTTTGGTGTCCAGTGTGTGAACACGCAAACAGATATTGACAGAGACTGCCTCTGACTCCCACCATTCATAATTGGAAACAAAAATTTAGACCACAACGTGTGATGCAGCAGCCGCTCGAAAAGGATCAGCCGACTGCAGCACCCGTGTGGGCAAGAGCTCGCGAAATTCCTCCAAGCAGCCGACAATTCAGGGTTGTTTGGTGTCCAGTGTGTGAACACGCAAACAGATATTGACAGAGACTGCCTCTGACTCCCACCATTCACAATTGGAAACAAAAATTCAGACCACAACGTGTGATGCAGCAGCCGCTCGAAAACGATTAGCCGAGTGCAGCACCCGTGTGGGCAAGAGCTCGCGAAATTC
>NW_890415.1:0-540 GCF_000209065.1 Trypanosoma cruzi | reverse complement strand
CTCTCTTTCAATGTATGTTTGCGTGTTCACACACTGGACACCAAACAAGCCTGAACTATCCGCTGCTTGGAGGAATTTCGCGAGCTCCTGCCCACAATGGTGCTGCACTCGGCGGATCGTTTTCGAGCGGCTGCTGCACCACACGTTGTGGTCTATGTTTTTGTTTCCAACTGTGAATGGCGGGAGTCAGAGGCACTCTCTTTCAATGTATGTTTGCGTGTGCACACACTGGACACCAAACAACCCTGAACTATCCGCTGCTTGGAGGAATTTCGCGAGCTCCTGCCCACAATGGTGCTGCACTCGGCGGATCGTTTTCGAGCGGCTGCTGCACCACACGTTGTGGTCTATGTTTTTGTTTCGAATTATGAATGGCGGGAGTCAGAGGCACTCTCTTTCAATGTATGTTTGCGTGTTCACACACTGGACACCAAACAACCCTGAACTATCCGCTGCTTGGAGGATTTCGCGAGCTCCTGCCCACAATGGTGCTGCACTCGGCGGATCGTTTTGACGGCTGCTGCAGCCACACGTTGTGTC
>NW_890414.1:0-540 GCF_000209065.1 Trypanosoma cruzi | reverse complement strand
TCGCGAGATCTTGCCCACATGGGTGCTGCACTCGGCGGATCGTTTTCGAGTGGCTGCTGCACCGCACGTTGTGGTCTAAATTTTTGTTTCGAATTATGAATGGTGGTGGTCAGAGACACTCTCTTTCAATGTCTGTTTGCGTGTTCACACACTGAACGCCAAACAACCCGGAACTATCCGCTGCTTGGAGGAGTTTCGCGAGATCTTGCCCACATGGGTGCTGCACTCGGCGGATCGTTTTCGAGCGGCTGCTGCACCGCACGTTGTGGTCTAAATTTTTTTTTCGAATTATGAATGGTGGTGGTCAGAGGCACTCTCTTTCAATGTCTGTTTGCGTGTTCACACACTGGACGCCAAACAACCCTGAACTATCCGCTGCTTGGAGGAATGTCGCGAGATCTTGCCCACATGGGTGCTGCACTCGGCGGATCGTTTTCGAGCGGCTGCTGCACCGCACGTTGTGGTCTAAATTTTTGTTTCTAATTATGAATGGTGGTGGTCAGAGACACTCTCTTTCAATGTCTGTTTGCGTGTTCACAC
>NW_890413.1:0-540 GCF_000209065.1 Trypanosoma cruzi | reverse complement strand
CCGGCGATCACCCAGCAGGCACATCAAGCCTCCTATAAACCAACCTGGAACAGACTTGAATAAAGAGACAATCATAGAAAACAAAGATCCCCGCCCCCAAAGAGGAAAAACATTAGAGTAAACGCGATTCTTTTTTTTGTCCTTACTGCCGGGGTTGTCCGCTGCAAGAAATAAAAAATGGTAGGGCGGTGGCCCCGGACGTTGGATACAGGACGACGTGTCGAATTATCCAAGTTGCAGCGGCTGCCCCGGACGTTGGATACAACACGACGAATCGTAGTAACCACGCTGCGGCTGCGGCCCCGTACGAGAGATATATGACGAACTTATCGTAGTAACCACGCTGCGTCGGCGCACCCTAAACATGTCGTTTTCGTTTTCCAGGGGACAACGCAAATGTGCTCGATTGTTCGAAGATCGAAATTAATACTTTACGTGAAAAGGGGTCGCGCGACCGCATTTTTATAGCTCAGTGGCAAACACGCTCACAATGTCATCCGGGGACGCGGGTTCGATCCCGCAGAAGCCCAAGTTTTTTCC
>NW_890412.1:0-540 GCF_000209065.1 Trypanosoma cruzi | reverse complement strand
CTGCCCCGGACGGTAGATACAGCACGACGTGTCGAATTATCCAAGTTGCAGCGGCTGCCCCGGACGTTAGATACAGCACGACGTGTCGAATTATCCAAGCTGCAGCGGTGGCCTCGGGCGTTAGATATATGACGACTTACAGTAGTAACCACGCTGCGGCTGCGCATCCTAAACACGTCTTTTTCGTTTTCCAGGGGACAACGCAAATGTGCTCGATTGTTCGAAGATCGACATTAATACTTTACGTGAAAAGGAGTCGCGCGACCGCATTTTTTTAGCTCAGTGGCAAACACGCTCACAATGTCATCCGGGGACGCGGGTTCGATTCCCGCAGAAGCCTAAGTTTTTTCCATTTTTTTTTTTTTGAATTCTTGTTTCATATTGCTTTTTAAACTTCTGGTTTGCAGGACGGTGTGCGAGTTCTGCAATCGCACTGATTCCATCTGTTTCGTGGTTTGTGCGGTGCGGCTGCGGTGGTGGCCGCGTGAGAGTGAGTGTGAGAGAGCCATGCACCGCCCGCATAAACACACTTCCTTCTCT
>NW_890411.1:0-540 GCF_000209065.1 Trypanosoma cruzi | reverse complement strand
TGTAGAGCAGGCGTAGCCCACCTGCACAGTCCGGGACCCTTGTTCCGCGTAATGTTTGTACGACGTCTTTGGACGTCCCACACGCTCCATTGTTGAACATATCACTAATTTTGGGAAATGAACATTCTACTCTTGCTTTGAGCACGAGGAGGTGCGTGCACGGTGATGTGTGGTGGCAGTTTAGGTGAATAGAAAACTCCCGCTGTCTCCCTTTTTGCCCTGTGTGCCTTACTCGGCGCTCTCTCCGTCGTGCTTTTGAGGCCTTCTCCGTACGCGTTACCGTCCCCATGCTACAGTTTATTGATGTTTGCGCCCTGTCGCCCACCACGCCAGCGGTGACGACGCGGCGATTCGGCTCTCTCTTTGTGCGAAGAAAGGGGGGACCCGTCGCATGAGCGGCGTGCCGTGCGGGGGGTCGCCCCTCTCCCTGCCCCCGCCAAAAAAATGGGCCCTGCTTTTCTTTCTCTTCTTTTGTTGCCGGCAAGGTAAGAGTGAACGTCACACAAACACCTCACGCAACACACGATGAGCTTAGAGCTT
>NW_890410.1:0-540 GCF_000209065.1 Trypanosoma cruzi | reverse complement strand
ACACACACACACACACACAAATACACGCGCTACGATGGAGACATGTTGTTCGAGGTCCAAACAGTTTGAGCGACGCATTGAGAACGGAACAATAAAAATCACCTTTCGGCTGAGCGCCCGCTTCCCTCCCACCCACCCCCCCAATTCCTGCTATTGTTGTCGTCTTTCTTTCTTGCGCAACGGCGCCCACGTAACATCTTGCCCTGTCTGGCGCCCTGTCTGTGCAAACGGTTGGTGGCGGGCCCGCCCGAAAGCGCAAGAGAGAGAAAGAGAAAGAGAGGGTTGAATTGCCCGGAGGTGGGTTTGTGGTGGGCGCGCGCCGCTGCTGATGGAAGCAACCAACTCTTGTGCGCGAGGGCGCGTGGCCCTGTGAACGTGCTTGCGTGATGGCCAAAAACAAACTCAACAGGTCTGACAGCCGCCCCGCCCGCCGCGACCTCGCCGGTTGGCCGGGAAAGGTGCGTCTTGAGACCCACCGCCCCGTGACGCTGGGGCGCTTGGGTGCATCGGCGCCCCGAGAAAGAGGCACGCCGGTCGTGA
>NW_890409.1:0-540 GCF_000209065.1 Trypanosoma cruzi | reverse complement strand
CCGGGTTGTTTGGCGTTCAGTGTGGAACACGCAAACAGACATTGAAAGAGAGTGTCTCTGACCACCACCATTCATAATTCGAAACAAAAATTTAGACCACAGCGTGTGGTGCAGCAGCCGCTCGAAAACGATCCGCCGAGTGCAGCACCCCTGTGGGCAGGATCTCGCGAAATTCCTCCAAGCAGCGGATAGTTCCGGGTTGTTTGGCGTTCAGTGTGTGAACACGCAAACAGACATTGAAAGAGAGTGTCTCTGACCACCACCATTCATAATTCGAAACAAAAATTTAGACCACAGCGTGTGGTGCAGCAGCCGCTCGAAAACGATCCGCCGAGTGCAGCACCCCTGTGGGCAGGAGCTCGCGAAATTCCTCCAAGCAGCGGATAGTTCCGGGTTGTTTGGCGTTCAGTGTGTGAACACGCAAACAGACATTGAAAGAGAGTGCCTCTGACCACCACCATTCATAATTCGAAACAAAAATTTAGACCACAGCGTGCGGTGCAGCAGCCGCTCGAAAACGATTATCAGACTGCAGCACCC
>NW_890408.1:0-540 GCF_000209065.1 Trypanosoma cruzi | reverse complement strand
TTTTCCCCCCCGTTTGACGGGTTGGGAAGAAAAAAAAAAAAAAAGAAAAAAAAAAAAGAGGCAAGAAAAATGAAACAAAAGGAAACGGAGCAGAAGAAGAAAAAAGAAAATGTGCTCGGTGGAGGTGGGAAAAAAACGTTTACGGCTTTTTTGTTTTTTCATTCCCTTTTTTTTCCTTTTATTTCTGACGGCACGGCTGTGGAGTTGTTGGGTTTTTTTTTTTTTTTTTTTTTTTTTTTTTTTTTTTTTTTTTTTTTTTTCATGTTTTCCTTCACTCGTTCCTTTTATTTATTTTTACTGACTTCTCTGCACGTGTTTAGTGTGCAGGTTGCTGAGGGACTGAGGGGATGAGCCTTGTGACTCGCTTCAAGAAGCAGCGAGGCGGGGTGGAGTCCGTGCTCTTCTGGGCCTCGTCGCTGGCGAATTCGCAGCGGACGCAGGCGGTGCCACGATGCTCACGGCGCTGTCGGGGACGGCGTACACAAGCTCGTCGTGCACGCTCAACACAAGTGCGACGGCAGCCGCGGGAAGGAAGGGAAG
>NW_890407.1:0-540 GCF_000209065.1 Trypanosoma cruzi | reverse complement strand
TAGTTCAGGGTTGTTTGGTGTCCAGTGTGTGAACACGCAAACAGATATTGACAGAGAGTGCCTCTGACTCCCACCATTCACAATCGGAAACAAAAATTTGGACCACAACGTGTGATGCAGCGGCCGCTCGAAAACGATCAGCCGAGTGCAGCACCCTTCTGGGCAAGAGCTCGCGAAATTCCTCCAAGCAGCGGATAGTTCAGGGTTGTTTGGTGTCCAGTGTGTGAACACGCAAACAGATATTGACAGAGAGTGCCTCTGACTCCCACCATTCACAATCGGAAACAAAAATTTGGACCACAACGTGTGATGCAGCAGCCGCTCGAAAGCGATACAGCCGAGTGCAGCACCCTTGTGGGCAAGAGCTCGCGAAATTCCTCCAAGCAGCGGATAGTTCAGGGTTGTTTGGTGTCCAGTGTGTGAACACGCAAACAGATATTGAAAGAGAGTGCCTCTGACTCCCACCATTCATAATCGGAAACAAAAATTTAGACCACAACGTGTGATGCAGCGGCCGCTCGAAAACGATCAGCCGAGTTG
>NW_890406.1:0-540 GCF_000209065.1 Trypanosoma cruzi | reverse complement strand
CAAAGAAAAAGAAAAGGGTGAACTCCATCTTTGGCTGACGGACAACACGCACATTGTTGATATTGGGCCGGTGTCCGGGAAGGACGATGACGCTGCCGCCAGCGCCCTGTTGTACAAAAGTGTTACGAGTGGAACTGATGATAATAATGAGGAGTTGGTTGCACTGTACGAGAAGAAGAAGGGCGATGAGAAAGAAAATCCATCGCCCGGTATGGTCTCTGTGCTTCTGACTGAGCAGCTGCAGCGTGTGAAGGATGTGCTGGCGAACTGGAAGAAAGTGGACAAACGTGTCTCCGAGCTGTGCCCTTCTGAGAGCGCTGTGCAGGTTACCTCACCTGAAAGTGCCTGCAAAAACACTAAGATCACGGCTGGGCTGGTTGGCTTTTTGTCCGGCAACTTCTCTGATGGCAAATGGAGGGACGAGTACCTCGGAGTGAACGCCACAGTAAAGAAGGGAGCGAAAGAAGGAGCGTCAGCAGAGAAAGCAGAGACTGCAGAGTCTTCAGATGGAGTGAAGTTCACGGGAGCGTGGGCGGAGAG
>NW_890405.1:0-540 GCF_000209065.1 Trypanosoma cruzi | reverse complement strand
GTGGATGGAGGGATGGCGCAGAGCCCATCCTGCCGTGTTGTGTGCCTTCTCCCCCCCCCCCCATCCACCCACTCTCCGCAAACAAAGAAGCACACAAAAACACAAACAAACAAACAAGCACAATATATCCGCAGTAAAACACGGCACCATGAGGAGGCGGCGGCCACGGTCCAGCAATACAAAACCAAAAAAAAATGGTGGCCGCAGTATTTATCCTTAAAGCACACAAATACTACAACTAAAACACACACACACACACACAAATAAACCCATAAGAAAAAACAAAAACACGACGTCGTTCAGAGCTTAAAAAAAACACACACAAAAAGAAGGCATCAATGATGAGGCACTCGCCACACACACACAAAAAAAAAGGTCGCAAAATAAACCAATACGTGAGAGACAAGAAACCATCATTTGCAAAATACATCCATGTACCCACACACACGCATAAATACATCTGCTTGCCACATAAGGCGCCCGTATTTATATATGTATGCGGATATTCCATTGCAATGCAGAGCACACACACACACACAC
>NW_890404.1:0-539 GCF_000209065.1 Trypanosoma cruzi | reverse complement strand
GTGTGTGTGATGATATGAGTAATTTGCGTGTGTGCTTATCTGCCTCTCTCTGCCGTTGCTTTCTTCAGACTCTCTTGTGGCGCACAGCTGCTCTGCAAGTATAGGCGCTGACAAACACACACACACATGCACACACATGCCGTGCTTAAAACGCTGAGAATGCACGCACGCACAGGATTGTGGCTGCCGAGGCCCTCGCGAGGGGGAAAAAACCTGCATTTTTTTTTTTTGACATGTTGCTCGGTGTGTGCTGACGCGTGACGAATAACAACACGCCCCAATAAGCAGAAAAGAAGTAAAACAAAATGGCGCTGAGCGGCACACCGGTAAGCCAAAAATACGCAATCACCAATAAAAAAGCCGGCGATCACCCAGCAGGCACATCAAGCGTCCTCAAAACCAACCTGGAACAGACAAAAAAAAAGAGACAATCATAGAAAACAAAGATCCCCGCCCCCAAACAGGAAAAACATTAAAGAAACGCGATTCTTTTTTTTGTCCTTACTGCCGGGGTTGGCCGCCGCCAAGAAATAAAAAAT
>NW_890403.1:0-539 GCF_000209065.1 Trypanosoma cruzi | reverse complement strand
ATCACACGTTGTGGTCCAAATTTTTGTTTCCGATTGTGAATGGTGGGAGTCAGAGACACTCTCTGTCAATACCTGTTTGCGTGTTCACACACTGGACACCAAACAACCCTGAACTATCCGCTGCTTGGAGGAATTTCGCGAGCTCTTGCCCACACGGGTGCTGCACTCGGCTGATCGTTTTCGAGCGGCTGCTGCATCACACGTTGTGGTCCAAATTTTTGTTTCCGATTGTGAATGGTGGGAGTCAGAGACACTCTCTGTCAATATCTGTTTGCGTGTTCACACACTGGACACCAAACAACCCTGAATTATCCGCTGCTTGGAGGAATTTCGCGAGCTCTTGCCCACACGGGTGCTGCACTCGGCTGATCGTTTTCGAGCGGTCGCTGCATCACACGTTGTGGTCCAAATTTTTGTTTCCGATTGTGAATGGTGGGAGTCAGAGGCACTCTCTGTCAATATCTGTTTGCGTGTTCACACACTGGACACCAAACAACCCTGAATATCCGCTGCTTGGAGGATTTCGCGAGCTCTGTCCA
>NW_890402.1:0-539 GCF_000209065.1 Trypanosoma cruzi | reverse complement strand
ATGAATGGCGGGAGTCAGAGACACTCTCTTTCAATGTATGTTTGCGTGTGCACACACTGGACACCAAACAACCCTGAACTATCCGCTGCTTGGAGGAATTTCGCGAGCTCCTGCCCACAAGGGTGCTGCACTCGGCGGATCGTTTTCGAGCGGCTGCTGCACCACACGCTGTGGTCTAAATTTTTGTTTTGAATTATGAATGGCGGGAGTCAGAGGCACTCTCTTTCAATGTATGTTTGCGTGTGCACACACTGGACACCAAACAACCCTGAACTATCCGCTGCTTGGAGGAATTTCGCGAGCTCCTGCCCACAAGGGTGCTGCACTCGGCGGATCGTTTTCGAGCGGCTGCTGCACCACACGCTGTGGTCTAAATTTTTGTTTTGAATTATGAATGGCGGGAGTCAGAGGCACTCTCTTTCAATGTATGTTTGCGTGTTCACACACTGGACACCAAACAACCCTGAATTATCCGCTGCTTGGAGGAATTTCGCGAGCTCCTGCCCACAAGGGTGCTGCACTCGCGGATCGTTTTCGAG
>NW_890401.1:0-539 GCF_000209065.1 Trypanosoma cruzi | reverse complement strand
CAGCACACACCGAGCAACATGTCAAAAAAAATAAATGCAGGTTTTTTCCCCCTCGCGAGGGCCTCGGCAGCCACAATCCTGTGCGTGCGTGCATTCTCAGCGTTTTAAGCACGGCATGTGTGTGCATGTGTGTGTGTGTTTGTCAGCGCCTATACTTGCAGAGCAGCTGTGCGCCACAAGAGAGTCTGAAGAAAGCAACGGCAGAGAGAGGCAGATAAGCACACACGCAAATTACTCATATCATCACACACACACACACACGCAGCCGCGGAATGGGTGCACTCAACCACAAAATCAAAAAGAAAAACAAAACAAAAAGCCGAAGCGTGGGACTACCAGCGCACACACACTCTCATTGCTCCCGTAAAGCAAAACAAACACACAGGGAGAGAGAGAGAGGTCGCCCACTCAATGCAATGAAAACAAAACAGAAACAGTTACGGTGCTCCGCCCATGCAGCCAGGCAGGACGGCAGCGGTGCGTGTCGTGCAAAAGAGAGCACCAACGGGCCTGCATGGGTGGCATGCATATATACAATG
>NW_890400.1:0-539 GCF_000209065.1 Trypanosoma cruzi | reverse complement strand
TTTCGCGAGCTCTTGCCCACACGGGTGCTGCAATCGGCTGATCGTTTTCGAGCGGCCGCTGCATCACACGTTGTGGTCCAAATTTTTGTTTCCGATTGTGAATGGTGGGAGTCAGAGACACTCTCTGTCAATATCTGTTTGCGTGTTCACACACTGGACACCAAACAACCCTGAATTATCCGCTGCTTGGAGGAATTTCGCGAGCTCTTGCCCACACGGGTGCTGCAGTCGGCTGATCGTTTTCGAGCGGCCGCTGCATCACACGTTGTGGTCCAAATTTTTGTTTCCGATTGTGAATGGTGGGAGTCAGAGACACTCTCTGTCACTATCTGTTTGCGTGTTCACACACTGGACACCAAACAACCCTGAATTATCCGCTGCTTGGAGGAATTTCGCGAGCTCTTGCCCACACGGGTGCTGCAGTCGGCTGATCTTTTTCGAGCGGCCGCTGCATCACACGTTGTGGTCCAAATTTTTGTTTCCGATTGTGAATGGTGGGAGTCAGAGACACTCTCTGTCACATCTGTTTGCGTGTTCAC
>NW_890399.1:0-539 GCF_000209065.1 Trypanosoma cruzi | reverse complement strand
CCAGTGTGTGAACACGCAAACAGACATTGACAGAGAGTGTCTCTGACCACCACCATTCATAATTCGAAACAGAAATTTAGACCACAGCGTGTGGTGCAGCGGCCGCTCGAAAACGATCCGCCGACTGCAGCACCCCTGTGGGCAAGAGCTCGCGAAATTCCTCCAAGAAGCGGATAGTTCAGGGTTGTTTGGCGTCCAGTGTGTGAACACGCAAACAGACATTGAAAGAGAGTGTCTCTGACCACCACCATTCATAATTCGAAACAAAAATTTAGACCACAGCGTGTGGTGCAGCAGCCGCTCGAAAACGATCCGCCGACTGCAGCACCCATGTGGGCAAGATCTCGCGAACTCCTCCAAGCAGCGGATGGTTCAGGGTTGTTTGGCGTCCAGTGTGTGAACACGCAAACAGACATGAAAGAGAGTGCCTCTGACCACCACCATTCATAATTCGAAACAAAATTTAGACCACAACGTGCGGTGCAGCGGCCGCTCGAAAACGATCCGGCGAGTGCAGCACCCCTGTGGGCAAGATCTCG
>NW_890398.1:0-539 GCF_000209065.1 Trypanosoma cruzi | reverse complement strand
TTTGTGTGTGTGCTCCTCTTTTTGCCTCTTTCACTTCTTCGCCGCCGCTTCTAATGTCCCGTCAGTTTCCGTGCACACAATTATGTTGTCCCTCCCGCTAATTCCTTCGGCTTCTACACCCCGCCACTCTGTTTTTTTTTTTTTTTTTTTTTTTTTGAAGTTCCTTGCACTCTCTGTTTTCCGTGTATGATGCCGCCCGATGCAATCACCCAGGCACTCACTGACTGCACACAACAATAGCCCTGAGGAAGACTACACGCACATACACACACCAAGCGAGGGAAAGAAAAGGCAAAAAAAAAAAAAAAAAAATTTTAGGCGCAAAGCCACGGAATAAAACGTGACTTGAGGGGTTCAGAGACGCAAGAATTAAAATCACCGGGCAAGAAAGGGTGTAGCGGAGGCTCTAAGACACAACTCTGTATGCATTGCACAGCACCTCAGCACGTTCTTTTGTGTTTTCGCCTTTCTTTTCTCGCTCATTATTTTTCCTCTTGTTTCTGTCGCTCTGTCATTTCCCAGCTGGTTCTTTTCTCTTT
>NW_890397.1:0-539 GCF_000209065.1 Trypanosoma cruzi | reverse complement strand
GTTTCGAATTATGAATGGTGGTGGTCAGAGAACTCTCTTTCAATGTCTGTTTGCGTGTTCACACACTGGACGCCAAACAACCCTGAACTATCGGCTGCTTGGAGGAATTTCGCGAGATCTTGCCCACAAGGGTGCTGCAGTCGGCGGATCGTTTTCGAGCGGCTGCTGCACCGCACGTTGTGGTCTAAATTTCTGTTTCGAATTATGAATGGTGGTGGTCAGAGGCACTCTCTTTCAATGTCTGTTTGCGTGTTCACACACTGGACGCCAAACAACCCTGAACTATCCGCTGCTTGGAGGAATTTCGCGAGATCTTGCCCACAGGGGTGCTGCAGTCGGCGGATCGTTTTCGAGCGGCTGCTGCACCGCACGTTGTGGTCTAAATTTTTGTTTCGAATTATGAATGGTGGTGGTCAGAGGCACTCTCTTTCAATGTCTGTTTGCGTGTTCACACACTGGACACCAAACAACCCTGAACTATCCGCTGCTTGGAGGAGTTTCGCGAGATCTTGCCCACATGGGTGCTGCACTCGGCGGAT
>NW_890396.1:0-539 GCF_000209065.1 Trypanosoma cruzi | reverse complement strand
CCGCTGCTTGGAGGAGTTTCGCGAGCTCCTGCCCACATGGGTGCTGCACTCGGCGGATCGTTTTCGAGCGGCTGCTGCACCGCACGTTGTGGTCTAAATTTTTGTTTCGAATTATGAATGGTGGTGGTCAGAGACACTCTCTTTCAATGTCTGTTTGCGTGTTCACACACTGGACGCCAAACAACCCTGAACTATCCGCTGCTTGGAGGAGTTTCGCGAGATCTTGCCCACATGGGTGCTGCACTCGGCGGATCGTTTTCGAGCGGCTGCTGCACCGCACGTTGTGGTCTAAATTTTTGTTTCGAATTATGAATGGTGGTGGTCAGAGACACTCTCTTTCAATGTCTGTTTGCGTGTTCACACACTGGACGCCAAACAACCCTGAACCATCCGCTGCTTGGAGGAATGTCGCGAGATCTTGCCCACAAGGGTGCTGCACTCGGCGGATCGTTTTCGAGCGGCTGCTGCACCGCACGTTGTGGTCTAATTTTGTTTCGAATTATGAATGGTGGTGGTCAGAGACACTCTCTTTCAATGTC
>NW_890395.1:0-539 GCF_000209065.1 Trypanosoma cruzi | reverse complement strand
TCCCTAGCGGTGTGTGTGTGTCCTGCGGAGGAGAGGGCAAGTGCTCTACACTGAGACCGCACACTCCTCACGCAGCCGCAAATCCACACTCTGTGGCTCAGAAGACTGCCGCCCCCCAAACACAATCCCAGAAGCAGCAACACACAAGACACACACACACGCACGGTATTGTTACCGCTCAAATCACGCAGTATCAATTTCACGTCGTTGGGAGAGTGCGAGGCGGTCGTCGGGACTCACGCCGCTCCAGACCCTGCGAGCTGACTATTTGTAATAGGGATTCATGTCCAGTGGCATTGCGTTGTGCCCATTCATTTCTCTTCGGTAATACCCTCAGCAATGTGCTCTCTGACGCTGTCAACTACTCGAACCCTCTCAGATGGTGTCGGAGCCGCATCCCTCGTCAAAACGGGGACCCTGTCCTTGAGTGCACGCATCGCAGTGGAATTCAGTAGGCGGTTGTACAGAAAAACGTTCTTCACCGTCACATGAGATTAGTGCCCACCGCACGCCCCAAAGCGAACCCTCAGGACCTCAGG
>NW_890394.1:0-539 GCF_000209065.1 Trypanosoma cruzi | reverse complement strand
CGATCCGCCGAGTGCAGCCCCCTTGTGGGCAAGATCTCGCGAAATTCCTCCCAGCAGCGGATAGTTCAGGGTTGTTTGGCGTCCCGTGTGTGAACACGCAAACAGACATTGAAAGAGAGTGCCTCTGACCACCACCATTCATAATTCGAAACAGAAATTTAGACCACAGCGTGTGGTGCAGCAGCCACTCGAAAACGATCCGCCGACTGCAGCACCCTTGTGGGCAAGATCTCGCGAAACTCCTCCAAGCAGCGGATAGTTCAGGGTTGTTTGGCGTTCAGTGTGTGAACACGCAAACAGACATTGAAAGAGAGTGCCTCTGACCACCACCATTCATAATTCGAAACAGAAATTTAGACCACAGCGTGTGGTGCAGCAGCCGCTCGAAAACGATCCGCCGAGTGCAGCACCCTTGTGGGCAGGAGCTCGCGAAATTCCTCCAAGCAGCGGATAGTTCAGGGTTGTTTGGCGTTCAGTGTGTGAACACGCAAACAGACATTGAAAGAGAGTGCCTCTGACCACCACCATTCATAATTCGA
>NW_890393.1:0-539 GCF_000209065.1 Trypanosoma cruzi | reverse complement strand
ACAAAAATTTAGACCACAGCGTGTGGTGCAGCAGCCGCTCGAAAACGATCCGCCGACTGCAGCACCATTGTGGGCAAGAGCTCGCGAAATTCCTCCAAGCAGCGGATAATTCAGGGTTGTTTGGCGTCCAGTGTGTGCACACGCAAACATACATTGAAAGAGAGTGCCTCTGACTCCCGCCATTCATAATTCGAAACAAAAACATAGACCACAACGTGTGGTGCAGCAGCCGCTCGAAAACGATCCGCCGACTGCAGCACCCTTGTGGGCAAGAGCTCGCGAAACTCCTCCAAGCAGCGGATAATTCAGGGTTGTTTGGTGTCCAGTGTGTGCACACGCAAACATACATTGAAAGAGAGTGCCTCTGACTCCCGCCATTCATAATTCGAAACAAAAATTTAGACCACAGCGTGTGGAGCAGCAGCCGCTCGAAAACGATCCGCCGACTGCAGCACCATTGTGGGCAGGAGCTCGCGAAATTCCTCCAAGCAGCGGATAGTTCCGGGTTGTTTGGTGTCCAGTGTGTGAACACGCAAACA
>NW_890392.1:0-539 GCF_000209065.1 Trypanosoma cruzi | reverse complement strand
GGCGTCCAGTGTGTGAACACGCAAACAGACATTGAAAGAGAGTGCCTCTGACCACCACCATTCATAATTCGAAACAAAAATTTAGACCACAGCGTGTGGTGCAGCAGCCGCTCGAAAACGATTATCCGAGTGCAGCACCGTTGTGGGCAAGATCTCGCGACATTCCTCCAAGCAGCGGATAGTTCCGGGTTGTTTGGCGTCCAGTGTGTGAACACGCAAACAGACATTGAAAGAGAGTGCCTCTGACCACCACCATTCATAATTCGAAACAAAAATTTAGACCACAGCGTGTGGTGCAGCAGCCGCTCGAAAACGATTATCCGAGTGCAGCACCCTTGTGGGCAAGATCTCGCGACATTCCTCCAAGCAGCGGATAGTTCAGGGTTGTTTGGCGTCCAGTGTGTGAACACGCAAACAGACATTGAAAGAGAGTGCCTCTGACCACCACCATTCATAATTCGAAACAAAAATTTAGACCGCAGCGTGTGGTGCAGCAGCCGCTCGAAAACGATCCGCCGAGAGCAGCACCCTGTGGGCAA
>NW_890391.1:0-539 GCF_000209065.1 Trypanosoma cruzi | reverse complement strand
ACCCATATATATATAGCCCCGTACCCCCTCGTGCGGCTGCCCCCCCCCCCCCACGTTGCGTGTCCGCCACCTCCTTCGGGCCCCCTCATTTTCGCTTCATGGCTGCTATTGCCTGCATCTTTGTTTTGTTTTGTGTTTTCTCCGTCTCGTTCCTTTTATTCGCCTTTTTTCCGCGTATGCCGCGCTTCTTCCTGTGTTTTCCGGTGTTTTTGCTTTGCTCGCACACTCGGCTGCATTTGCTGTTCCACACTCGCCATGTGCGTCTTTTCCGCCCCCTGACGCCGTCCACGGCGCTATCCCGGGGCCGACGTCCCGGACCCTGACCCCTCCCCAGTGTGGCCTGGGAGGGGGGGGGGGGGTTTTTGTACACGGTCCCAAGTGCCGCGAAGGACCCCTCATCAAAATTGAAAACCGTTGTGGAACACAACTCCTTTCAACTAACGCTATTATTGATACAGTTTCTGTACTATATTGGTACACGAAGCTTCCAACCCGCCTCTGGCGGTTATGTTTGGTCAATTTCTTTTGACCGGGGTCTA
>NW_890390.1:0-539 GCF_000209065.1 Trypanosoma cruzi | reverse complement strand
ATCTTCTCAACCATATATTGTATTTTTCTTTAGTTTTAATCTGATTGAATATTCTTTGTTTTGATCTCTTCTTTGTTTTTCTTCTTCGCTAATTTTTAATCAATTTGGATCATATCTAAATGATGCTACTTTTGCTTCTTCTTGTTCTTTATGTTGTAATTCTAACTCTTCTGAATTATCATAAGCCTTATAAGCAAAACCTTTGCTAATTAATTTATCTGCTATTTCTTGGTAAATCTTTAATTTTTCTGATTGACGATAATTACCATACTTTTTATTTGGTTTAAGTGGGCTTTCATCAGGAATAATTCCTAATCAAGCTAAATTATTTAGTTGGCTTTCTTCACCACCAACAACATTTCTAGCCACATCGGTATCTTCAAGTCTAAAGATGAAAGTTCCATTAAAATGTTTAGCAAATAAATAATTAAATAATGCTGTTCTAGCTCCACCAATATGTAAATAACCAGTTGGGCTTGGAGCGTATCTTGTTCTTATTGTCTTCATAATTATTCCTTATCAAAAATTAAAACTAGTGG
>NW_890389.1:0-538 GCF_000209065.1 Trypanosoma cruzi | reverse complement strand
AATGGCGGGAGTCAGAGCACTCTCTTTCAAAGTATGTTTGCGTGTGCACACACTGGACACCAAACAATCCTGAACTATCCGCTGCTTGGAGGAATTTCGCGAGCTCCTGCCCACAAGGGTGCTGCACTCGGCGGATCGTTTTCGAGCGGCTGCTGCACCACACGCTGTGGTCTAAATTTTTGTTTCGAATTATGAATGGCGGGAGTCAGAGACACTCTCTTTCAATGTATGTTTGCGTGTGCACACACTGGACACCAAACAACCCTGAACTATCCGCTGCTTGGAGGAATTTCGCGAGCTCCTGCCCACAAGGGTGCTGCACTCGGCGGATCGTTTTCGAGTGGCTGCTGCACCACACGTTGTGGTCTAAATTTTTGTTTCGAATTATGAATGGCGGGAGTCAGAGGCACTCTCTTTCAATGTATGTTTGCGTGTGCACACACTGGACACCAAACAATCCTGAACTATCCGCTGCTTGGAGGAATTTCGCGAGCTCTTGCCCACAATGTGCTGGAGTCGCGATCGTTTTCGAGTGCTC
>NW_890388.1:0-538 GCF_000209065.1 Trypanosoma cruzi | reverse complement strand
CACAACGTGTGATGCAGCGGCCGCTCGAAAACGATCAGCCGAGTGCAGCACCCGTGTGGGCAAGAGCTCGCGAAATTCCTCCAAGCAGCGGATAGTTAAGGGTTGTTTGGTGTCCAGTGTGTGAACACGCAAACAGATATTGACAGAGAGTGTCTCTGACTCCCACCATTCACAATCGGAAACAAAAATTTGGACCACAACGTGTGATGCAGCGGCCGCTCGAAAACGATCAGCCGAGTGCAGCACCCGTGTGGGCAACACCTCGCGAAATTCCTCCAAGCAGCGGATAGTTAAGGGTTGTTTGGTGTCCAGTGTGTGAACACGCAAACAGATATTGACAGAGAGTGCCTCTGACTCCCACCATTCACAATCGGAAACAAAAATTTGGACCACAACGTGTGATGCAGCGGCCGCTCGAAAACGATCAGCCGAGTGCAGCACCCTTGTGGGCAAGAGCTCGCGAAATTCCTCCAAGCAGCGGATAGTTGAGGGTTGTTTGGTGTCCAGCGTGTGACACGCAAACAATATGACAGAGAGT
>NW_890387.1:0-538 GCF_000209065.1 Trypanosoma cruzi | reverse complement strand
GAGTCAGAGACACTCTCTGTCAATATCTGTTGCGTGTTCACACACTGGACACCAAACAACCCTGAATTATCCGCTGCTTGGAGGAATTTCGCGAGCTCTTGCCCACGAGGGTGCTGCACTCGGCTGATCGTTTTCGAGCGGCTGCTGCATCACACGTTGTGGTCTAAATTTTTGTTTCCAATTATGAATGGTGGGAGTCAGAGACACTCTCTGTCACTATCTGTTTGCGTGTTCACACACTGGACACCAAACAACCCTGAACTATCCGCTGCTTGGAGGAATTTCGCGAGCTCTTGCCCACACGGGTGCTGCACTCGGCTGATCGTTTTCGAGCGGCTGCTGCATCACACGTTGTGGTCCAAATTTTTGTTTCCAATTATGAATGGTGGGAGTCAGAGACACTCTCTGTCAATATCTGTTTGCGTGTTCACACACTGGACACCAAACAAGCCTGAACTATCCGCTGCTTGGAGGAATTTCGCGAGCTCTTGCCCACACGGGTGCTGCACTAGGCTGATCGTTTCGAGCGGCTGCTGCA
>NW_890386.1:0-538 GCF_000209065.1 Trypanosoma cruzi | reverse complement strand
GTCGGCGGATCGTTTTCGAGCGGCTGCTGCACCACACGCTGTGGTCTAAATTTTTGTTTTGAATTATGAATGGCGGGAGTCAGAGCCACTCTCTTTCAATGTATGTTTGCGTGTGCACACACTGGACACCAAACAACCCTGAATTATCCGCTTCTTGGAGGAATTTCGCGAGCTCTTGCCCACAAGGGTGCTGCAGTCGGCGGATCGTTTTCGAGCGGCTGCTGCACCACACGTTGTGGTCTAAATTTTTGTTTTGAATTATGAATGGCGGGAGTCAGAGGCACTCTCTTTCAATGTATGTTTGCGTGTGCACACACTGGACACCAAACAACCCTGAATTATCCGCTTCTTGGAGGAGTTTCGCGAGCTCTTGCCCACAAGGGTGCTGCAGTCGGCGGATCGTTTTCGAGCGGCTGCTGCACCACACGTTGTTGTCTAAATTTTTGTCTTGAATTATGAATGGCGGGAGTCAGAGACACTCTCTTTCAATGTCTGTTTGCGTGTGCACACACTGGACACCAAACAACCCTGAATATCC
>NW_890385.1:0-538 GCF_000209065.1 Trypanosoma cruzi | reverse complement strand
CAGACAACAATGGCATCGAGGAAGGGCAACGATTTGGGTGCTACCCTGGATGTCGCCGACACCGACGTCTCCACCGTATAAGAAGAAGCAGCAGCAGGAGCAGGAGTGCTAGCTCCACCAAGAGAAAAGGCTAAACTGTACTGCAAGGGATGCTTGTGTTTTGTATGTAGGCGTCCACGAAATACATTACCAAAAGTGGTACGCTCCACAATACGCACCTCTAGTTCCTTCATATAGCCTTCTTCCTCAAGAGTGCAAGCAAGCACAAGGTATCGGTCAGAACTAAATGGAGCGATACCACATACACGACATGGTTCCGTTGTTGTGTGCGTTCGAACAGCCGGCGTGACTTCCACTCGATGCGTCCTCGACATGAACTCCGTTCCCCATCTCAACCGTTCCTCCATCCGTAGCTCGTAGACGTGAAGCACCTGAACCCAGTCTCCCCATCCACAGGTAAGTGTACGAGGGGCCTCCCACACGAGGGAGCAGCGGTAAAACTCCAGTCTTGATGAGTCCACGGGTCTAGATACAAAAT
>NW_890384.1:0-538 GCF_000209065.1 Trypanosoma cruzi | reverse complement strand
CTCGGCTGATCGATTTCGAGCGGCTGCTGCATCACACGTTGTGGTCCAAATTTTTGTTTCCGATTGTGAATGGTGGGAGTCAGAGACACTCTCCGTCAATATCTGTTTGCGTGTTCACACACTGGACACCAAACAACCCTGAACTATCCGCTGCTTGGAGGAATTTCGCGAGCTCTTGCCCACACGGGTGCTGCACTCGGCTGATCGTTTTCGAGCGGCTGCTGCATCACACGTTGTGGTCCAAATTTTTGTTTCCGATTGTGAATGGTGGGAGTCAGAGGCACTCTCTGTCAATATCTGTTTGCGTGTTCACACACTGGACACCAAACAACCCTGAACTATCCGCTGCTTGGAGGAATTTCGCGAGCTCTTGCCCACACGGGTGCTGCACTCGGCTGATCGATTTCGAGCGGCTGCTGCATCACACGTTGTGGTCTAAATTTTTGTTTCCGATTATGAATGGTGGGAGTCACAGGCACTCTCTGTCAATATCTGTTTGCGTGTTCACACACTGGACACCAAACAACCCTGAACTATC
>NW_890383.1:0-537 GCF_000209065.1 Trypanosoma cruzi | reverse complement strand
TATGCATGCACACCCATGCATGCCCGTTGGTGCTCTCTTTTGCACGACACGCACCGCTGCCGTCCTGCCTGGCTGCATGGGCGGAGCACCGTAACTGTTTCTGTTTTGTTTTTATTGCATTGAGTGGGCGACCTCTCTCTCTCTCCCTCTGTGTGTGTGTTTTGCTTTACGGGAGTAATGAGAGTGTGTGTGCGCTGGTCGTCCCACGCTTCGGCTTTTTGTTTTGTTTTCCTTTTTTTTTTTGTGGTTGAGTGCACCCATTCCGCGGCTGCGTGTGTGTGTGTGTGTGTGTGATGATATGAGTAATTTGCGTGTGTGCTATCTGCCTCTCTCTGCCGTTGCTTTCTTCAGACTCTCTTGTGGCGCACAGCTGCTCCGCAAGTATAGGCGCTGCCAAACACACAAGCACATGCACACACACATGCCGTGTTTAAACGCTGAGAATGCACGCACGCACAGGATTGTGGCTGCGGAGGCCCTCGCGAGGGGGGAAAAGCCTGCATTTTGTTTTTTTTTGACATGTGCTCGGTGTGTGCT
>NW_890382.1:0-537 GCF_000209065.1 Trypanosoma cruzi | reverse complement strand
TCACACACTGGACGCCAAACAACCCTGAACTATCCGCTGCTTGGAGGAATGTCGCGAGATCTTGCCCACAAGGGTGCTGCAGTCGGATAATCGTTTTCGAGCGGCTGCTGCACCACACGCTGTGGTCTAAATTTTTGTTTCGAATTATGAATGGTGGTGGTCAGAGGCACTCTCTTTCAATGTCTGTTTGCGTGTTCACACACTGGACGCCAAACAACCCTGAACTATCCGCTGCTTGGAGGAATGTCGCGAGATCTTGCCCACAAGGGTGCTGCAGTCGGATAATCGTTTTCGAGCGGCTGCTGCACCACACGCTGTGGTCTAAATTTTTGTTTCGAATTATGAATGGTGGTGGTCAGAGGCACTCTCTTTCAATGTCTGTTTGCGTGTTCACACACTGGACGCCAAACAACCCTGAACTATCCGCTGCTTGGAGGAATGTCGCGAGATCTTGCCCACAAGGGTGCTGCAGTCGGATAATCGTTTTCGAGTGGCTGCTGCACCACAGGCTGTGTCTAATTTTGTTTCGAATTATGA
>NW_890381.1:0-537 GCF_000209065.1 Trypanosoma cruzi | reverse complement strand
TGCTTGGAGGAATTTCGCGAGCTCTTGCCCACAAGGGTGCTGCACTCGGCGGATCGTTTTCGAGCGGCTGCTGCACCACACGTTGTGGTCTAAATTTTTGTTTCGAATTATGAATGGCGGGAGTCAGAGGCACTCTCTTTCAATGTATGTTTGCGTGTTCACACACTGGACACCAAACAACCCTGAACTATCCGCTGCTTGGAGGAATTTCGCGAGCTCTTGCCCACAATGGTGCTGCACTCGGCGGATCGTTTTCGAGCGGCTGCTGCACCACACGTTGTGGTCTAAATTTTTGTTTTGAATTATGAATGGCGGGAGTCAGAGGCACTCTCTTTCAATGTGTGTTTGCGTGTTCACACACTGGACACCAAACAACCCTGAACTATCCGCTGCTTGGAGGAATTTCGCGAGCTCTTGCCCACAATGGTGCTGCACTCGGCGGATCGTTTTCGAGCGGCTGCTGCACCACACGTTGTGGTCTATGTTTTTGTTTCGAATTATGATGGCGGGAGTCAGAGGCACTCTCTTTCAATGTAT
>NW_890380.1:0-537 GCF_000209065.1 Trypanosoma cruzi | reverse complement strand
CGAGGGGGAAAAAACCTGCATTTTTTTTTTGACATGTTGCTCGGTGTGTGCTGACGCGTGACGAATAACAACACGCCCCAATAAGCAGAAAAGAAGTAAAACAAAATGGCGCTGAGCGGCACACCGGTAAGCCAAAAATACGCAATCACCAATAAAAAAGCCGGCGATCACCCAGCAGGCACATCAAGCGTCCTCAAAACCAACCTGGAACAGACAAAAAAAAAGAGACAATCATAGAAAACAAGATCCCCGCCCCCAAACAGGAAAAACATTAAAGAAAACGCGATTCTTTTTTTTGTCCTTACTGCCGGGGTTGGCCGCCGCAAGAAATAAAAAATGGTAGGGCGGTGGCCCCGGACGCTAGATACGGGACGACGTGTCGAATTATCCAAGTTGCAGCGGCTGCCCCGGACGTTAGATACAGCACGACGTGTCGAATTATCCAAGCTGCAGCGGTGGCCTCGGGCGTTAGATATATGACGACTTACAGTAGTAACCACGCTGCGGCTGCGCATCCTAAACACGTCTTTTTCGTTT
>NW_890379.1:0-537 GCF_000209065.1 Trypanosoma cruzi | reverse complement strand
TGGTGTCCGGTGGGTGCGTGTCCGCGCAGCCGGCACCGTGTGCGGCGCATGGCCATTGCGGCTGTGCGTGTGGCGCTGCTCGTCGTATTGTCGCTGACTGCGGCGGCGGCGTGGATGCCCGCGGTGCATGCGGTGGTGTTGCGACTGCGGGGCGGCACGGTGGACAGAGCCCTCACGGTTGGCCGCGCCGTGGACACGGTGCTGATGGACGGCGTGTCCATCACGAACGGCGTGGCTGTGGTGTTTGACGTGCCTGCGATGCTTCCCGGCGCGCTGCGCATCGAATTGAGGAACTGCGTGTGCGACGGCGGTGCGCAGATCTACGTGCGGGGCTACAGCGGCGAGCCGGCGAGTGACCGGAGCCTGGAGGTGAGCGTGAGCGGGCTGTCCGGCGACTACTGCTCGCTTGTGTTTGTGCACAACCTGCCGGCACACACGAACGTGACGGTCCGCGACTCGACGATTGTGACGGCGGGGCCGATGCGCTACTCGCACTGAGCGGGCTGACGGACGCGGTGGCGTCGCCGCTTGTGCTGC
>NW_890378.1:0-537 GCF_000209065.1 Trypanosoma cruzi | reverse complement strand
GCGTGTTCACACACTGGACACCAAACAACCCTGAACTATCCGCTGCTTGGAGGAATTTCGCGAGCTGTTGCCCACACGGGTGCTGCACTCGGCTAATCGTTTTCGAGCGGCTGCTGCATCACACGTTGTGGTCTAAATTTTTGTTTCCGATTATGAATGGTGGGAGTCAGAGACACTCCCTGTCAATATCTGTTTGCGTGTTCACACACTGGACACCAAACAACCCTGAATTATCCGCTGCTTGGAGGAATTTCGCGAGCTCTTGCCCACACGGGTGCTGCACTCGGCTAATCGTTTTCGAGCGGTCGCTGCATCACACGTTGTGGTCTAAATTTTTGTTTCCGATTATGAATGGTGGGAGTCAGAGACAGTCTCTGTCAATATCTGTTTGCGTGTTCACACACTGGACACCAAACAACCCTGAACTATCCGCTGCTTGGAGGAATTTCGCGAGCTCTTGCCCACACGGGTGCTGCAGTCGGCTGATCGTTTTCGAGCGGCTGCTGCATCACACGTTGTGGTCTAAATTTTTGTTTC
>NW_890377.1:0-537 GCF_000209065.1 Trypanosoma cruzi | reverse complement strand
GGATCGTTTTCGAGCGGCTGCTGCCCACACGTTGTGGTCTATGTTTTTGTTTCGAATTATGAATGGCGGGAGTCAGAGGCACTCTCTTTCAATGTATGTTTGCGTGTTCACACACTGGACACCAAACAACCCTGAATTATCCGCTGCTTGGAGGAATTTCGCGAGCTCTTGCCCACAATGGTGCTGCACTCGGCGGATCGTTTTCGAGCGGCTGCTGCACCACACGTTGTGGTCTATGTTTTTGTTTCGAATTATGAATGGCGGGAGTCAGAGACACTCTCTTTCAATGTATGTTTGCGTGTTCACACACTGGACACCAAACAACCCGGAACTATCCGCTGCTTGGAGGAATTTCGCGAGCTCTTGCCCACAATGGTGCTGCACTCGGCGGATCGTTTTCGAGCGGCTGCTGCACCACACGTTGTGGTCTAAATTTTTGTTTCGAATTATGAATGGCGGGAGTCAGAGGCACTCTCTTTCAATGTATGTTTGCGTGTTCACACACTGGACACCAACAACTCTGACTATCCGCTGCTT
>NW_890376.1:0-537 GCF_000209065.1 Trypanosoma cruzi | reverse complement strand
ACAAGAAGCTCACGGTTATTGGCGGTTGTGTTTGTCCATGACTGGATCCCCTTTTGGCTGACCTTCCTGGCACGGTCGGCAGGGAGGCATGTACACGTGTTTCACGGTAAAGGTCGATGGTTGGGTCGATCGCAATTGATTGCAGGAGGATAAGAAACGACTGTTTGGGGTGGTGGTGGGGGAGAAGGCCGTTCCCCCACCGCAAGGAAAAGAGATAAATGAGAAAAATCCTTTGCGCATGCGTAACAAAAGAATGAAAGAAATGAAAAAGTATTTGAGAATCACTCAGCTTGAGTTGTCGCCAAGAGAAATACACACCAAAAAAAAGGAAAAAAAAAAAGGAAAATGAGGGAAAAAAAATTGAGGATTTCTTTAGAGGAGCCTTTTACCCCCCGCACTAAGAAGTGAATATTATGAATGCCGCAGGGAATATTCTTCTTAGCAGCAGGAATTGCAACGCAAAGACCGTCAAATAGTTTCATCTCTTTGGTTAGTTGATCCCCAACACATGTGTCTCTATCACGTGTGGATTTGGGC
>NW_890375.1:0-537 GCF_000209065.1 Trypanosoma cruzi | reverse complement strand
AAACGATCAGCCGAGTGCAGCACCCTTGTGGGCAAGAGCTCGCGAAATTCCTCCAAGCAGCGGATAGTTCAGGGTTGTTTGGTGTCCAGTGCACGAACACGCAAACAGATAGTGACAGAGTGTGTCTCTGACTCCCACCATTCATAATTGGAAACAAAAATTTAGACCACAACGTGTGATGCAGCAGCCCCTCGAAAACGATCAGCCGAGTGCAGCACCCTTGTGGGCAAGAGCTCGCGAAATTCCTCCAAGCAGCGGATAGTTCAGGGTTGTTTGGTGTCCAGTGCACGAACACGCAAACAGATAGTGACAGAGTGTGTCTCTGACTCCCACCATTCATAATTGGAAACAAAAATTTGGACCACAACGTGTGATGCAGCAGCCGCTCGAAAACGATCAGCCGAGTGCAGCACCCTTGTGGGCAAGAGCTCGCGAAATTCCTCCAAGCAGCGGATAGTTCAGGGTTGTTTGGTGTCCAGTGCACGCACACGCAAACAGATAGTGACAGAGTGTGTCTCTGACTCCCACCATTCATAA
>NW_890374.1:0-537 GCF_000209065.1 Trypanosoma cruzi | reverse complement strand
CCGCCGCAAGAAATAAAAAATGGTAGGGCGGTGGCCCCGGACGCTAGATACAGCACGACGTGTCGAATTATCCAAGTTGCAGCGGCTGCCCCGGACGTTAGATACAGCACGACGTGTCGAATTATCCAAGTTGCAGCGGTGGCCTCGGGCGTTAGATATATGACGACTTACAGTAGTAACCACGCTGCGGCTGCGCATCCTAAACACGTCTTTTTCGTTTTCCAGGGGACAACGCAAATGTGCTCGATTGTTCGAAGATCGACATTAATACTTTACGTGAAAAGGAGTCGCGCGACCGCATTTTTTTAGCTCAGTGGCAAACACGCTCACAATGTCATCCGGGGACGCGGGTTCGATTCCCGCAGAAGCCTAAGTTTTTTCCATTTTTTTTTTTTTTTGAATTCTTGTTTCATATTGCTTTTTAAACTTCTGGGTTTGCAGGACGGTGTGCGAGTTCTGCAATCGCACTGATTCCATCTGTTTCGTGGTTTGTGCGGCTGCGGCTGCGGTGGTGGCCGCGTGAGAGTGAGTGTGAGA
>NW_890373.1:0-537 GCF_000209065.1 Trypanosoma cruzi | reverse complement strand
GCTGCACCACACGTTGTGGTCTAAATTTTTGTTTCGAATTATGAATGGCGGGAGTCAGAGGCACTCTCTTTCAATGTATGTTTGCGTGTGCACACACTGGACACCAAACAACCCTGAATTATCCGCTGCTTGGAGGAGTTTCGCGAGCTCTTGCCCACAAGGGTGCTGCAGTCGGCGGATCGTTTTCGAGCGGCTGCTGCACCACACGCTGTGGTCTAAATTTTTGTTTCGAATTATGAATGGCGGGAGTCAGAGGCACTCTCTTTCAATGTATGTTTGCGTGTGCACACACTGGACACCAAACAACCCTGAATTATCCGCTTCTTGGAGGAATTTCGCGAGCTCTTGCCCACAAGGGTGCTGCAGTCGGCGGATCGTTTTCGAGCGGCTGCTGCACCACACGCTGTGGTCTAAATTTTTGTTTCGAATTATGAATGGCGGGAGTCAGAGGCACTCTCTTTCAATGTATGTTTGCGTGTGCACACACTGGACACCAAACAACCCTGAACTTCCGCTTTCTTGGAGGAATTTCGCGAG
>NW_890372.1:0-537 GCF_000209065.1 Trypanosoma cruzi | reverse complement strand
CGTGTGATGCAGCGGCCGCTCGAAAACGATCAGCCGAGTGCAGCACCCGTGTGGGCAAGAGCTCGCGAAATTCCTCCAAGCAGGGGATAGTTCAGGGTTGTTTGGTGTCCAGTGTGTGAACACGCAAACAGATATTGACAGAGAGTGCCTCTGACTCCCACCATTCACAATCGAAAACAAAAATTTGGACCACAACGTGTGATGCAGCAGCCGCTCGAAAACGATCAGCCGAGTGCAGCACCCGTGTGGGCAAGAGCTCGCAAAATTCCTCCAAGCAGCGGATAGTTCATGGTTGTTTGGTGTCCAGTGTGTGAACACGCAAACAGATATTGACAGAGAGTGCCTCTGACTCCCACCATTCACAATCGGAAACAAAAATTTGGACCACAACGTGTGATGCAGCAGCCGCTCGAAAACGATCAGCCGAGTGCAGCACCCGTGTGGGCAAGAGCTCGCGAAATTCCTCCAAGCAGCGGATAGTTCAGGGTTGTTTGGTGTCCAGTGTGTGAACACGCAAACAGATATTGACAGAGAGTG
>NW_890371.1:0-537 GCF_000209065.1 Trypanosoma cruzi | reverse complement strand
CGCGAGGCGGGGACGTGGAGGAGGGCCTCGGCTCCGGAGAGAAAGCCGCGGTGGAAGGCGCAAAACGCACACACGCGCCGCGCGCCCGAGAACCAACAAAAACCAACAAATCAGTAAACCACGCAGCCCACGAATAAGGAAAGGGAGGGAGGGGAACCGGCGAGGAGCACCGACGTTGTGCCGCCGCTGTGGGGGGCTTTGTGCCTTCTCGCTGCGTGGTAGTGCTGTTTGGGCAGCGCCTTTCCATCCCGAGGAAAAACCGCGCCAACATTTTCGTGCAACACGGCTTCCTCGCTTCTCCGATGTTCACGCCGTGTTTTTGCCCAGGCGCCTGCAGAGCCGGGCGGTGGAGTAGACGCCCCAAGCCTCATCGCATAGCCGTGTACAGTCGTCACCGCTTTCCGGGGTTCTTCCGGGCTTCTTCGCACACTTTCGCCAGTCCTCCTCGTCGGGAAGACGCCAACGCAACTTACCGTCAGTCTCCGCACTCAACACTTCTACCTCCACCAATATTATTGTCGACGCGACGGTAGATCG
>NW_890370.1:0-537 GCF_000209065.1 Trypanosoma cruzi | reverse complement strand
GTGTCATCATCCCGCATAAGATGTGTTATCATCCCGCATAAGGTGTTATCATCCCCCATAAGGTGTTATCTTCCCGCATAAGGTGTGTTATCATCCCGCATAAGATGTGTTATCGTCCCGCATAAGGTGTTATCATCCCGCATAAGGTGTTATCATCCCGCATAAGGTGTGTTATCATCCCGCATAAGGTGTGTTATCATCCCGCATAAGGTGTTATCGTCCCGCATAAGGTGTTATCGTCCCGCATAAGGTGTGTTATCATCCCGCATAAGGTGTGTTATCATCCCGCATAAGGTGTGTTATCATCCCCCATAAGGTGTGTTATCATCCCGCATAAGGTGTTATCATCCCGCATAAGGTGTGTTATCATCCCGCATAAGATGTGTTATCATCCCGCATAAGGTGTGTTATCATCCCGCATAAGATGTGTTATCATCCCCCATAAGGTGTGTCATCATCCCGCATAAGGTGTTATCATCCCGCATAAGGTGTGTTATCATCCCGCATAAGATGTGTTATCATCCCCACATAAGGTGT
>NW_890369.1:0-537 GCF_000209065.1 Trypanosoma cruzi | reverse complement strand
TCTACTTCATATTGTTCTCTATCTTACAAGGTTTATTTGATGAGTGATAAAATTATACTGCTCGGTTTTTACGGTTGCTATTGACTGGTAAAAGGGAAAAGTGGTTCTTCATGTTTTCCACCCTTCTATTTCATTCCAAATTTAATTCATTACTCTTTATTAGTTTTAATTCGGCATATTACATCAGTGTTATCCTGTGTTGATATAAAAGTGAATGGAAATGTAAATGTGTTTAGATAATACTGTCATGCTGTTTACATCTGTTATCAGTGATTTGTCGCAGTGCTAGTTATCTGTTAATTCATTGTCTCGTATACAGATACGTATTATACGTAGTGTCCTGTCTTGCACTCTAGCTACAACTGCGGTTGCAGTAATTTATCAGTCTATCTGTTGTCAAATTACTGACCAATATCGAAGTAAACCATTATGAAATATATGTGGGAAAAACGTAGGAGGAGCAGGAGTTGAGTCTTTTCCTTTTTCTCAACAGGATTTTAAATATTTAAACATTTATTTCAAAAAAAATCATTCCAT
>NW_890368.1:0-537 GCF_000209065.1 Trypanosoma cruzi | reverse complement strand
GTGTGTGCTTTTTTTTTGTGTGTGTGTGTGTGGGTGTTTATTGCGCCCCCACTTCCCTTTGGGGAGACGGAGGCGGCTGCGTATTCTTTTTCTTTTTTGCAGCCGCAGCAGCAGCAGCAGCTGTTGTTGTTGTTTTTGTTTTTGTCGTTTTGCTTTTTTGTGTGGATATTTTCTTTTCTTCTGTTTGGCTCTCTTCTTAAAAAAAAAAAAAAAAAAGTAAGTTTGGTTCTGTTTTTGTCCTTTTGTGTGCGCACCCGCTCGCATCAGGCACAGGGGGACAGGAGGGAGGGAGAGGCTTTTTTTTTTTTTTTTTTTTGGCAGGCAGGCAGGCAAGAAACGGAAGGGGGGGACGCTTCAGTTGCAACCAAAAGGGTGTGTGTGTGTGTGGGGAGGGGGGGAGAAATTGATAGAGAAGGAAAAAAAGGAGGGAACACGTCAGTTTGATGCATTCAACCGAGAAACGGGGACGAGAGGAGACGGAAGTTGCGGCGGTCCCAACCGTACACGAGACAGAAGGGGTGGTGGTGGTGGTGGCGG
>NW_890367.1:0-536 GCF_000209065.1 Trypanosoma cruzi | reverse complement strand
ATTGTGAGCTTGTTTTGCCACTCGAGCTAAAAAAAATGTGGTCGCGCGACCCATTTTCACGTAAGGTGTTAAGTTCGATCTTCGAACAATCGAGCACATTTGCGTTGTCCCCTGGAAAACGAAAGCGACATGTTTAGGGTGCGCCGCCGCAGCGTGGATACCTCGATTCGTCGTCATATATCTCTCGTACGGGGCCGTCGCCGCAGCGTGGATACATCGATTCGTTGTCATGTATCTCTCGTTCGGGGCAGCCGCTGCAACTTGGATAATTCGACACGTCGTCATGTATCTCTCGTCCGGGGCCACCGCCCTACTCTTTTTTATTCCCTGCGGCGGCCAACCCCGGCAGTAAGGACAAAAAACAGGATCGCGTTTTTTTTTAATGCTTTTCCTGTTTGGGGGGGGCGGATCTTTGTTTTCTATGATTGGCCCCCCCCCTTTTTTTGTCTATTCCAGGTTGGTTTTAGGAGGCTTGATGTGCCTGCTGGGTGATCGCCGGCTTTTTTATTGGTGATTGCGTTTTTTTGGCTTACCGG
>NW_890366.1:0-536 GCF_000209065.1 Trypanosoma cruzi | reverse complement strand
AGAGAGGCAGATAAGCACACACGCAAATTACTCATATCATCACACACACACACACGCAGCCGCGGAATGGGTGTACTCAACCACAAAATCAAAAAGAAAAACAAAACAAAAAGCCGAAGCGTGGGACTACCAGCGCACACACACTCTCATTGCTCCCGTAAAGCAAAACACACACACAGGGAGAGAGAGAGAGGTCGCCCACTCAATGCAATGAAAACAAAACAGAAACAGTTACGGTGCTCCGCCCATGCAGCCAGGCAGGACGGCAGCGGTGCGTGTCGTGCAAAAGAGAGCACCAACGGGCCTGCATGGGTGTGCATGCATATATACAATGGGCACATTATTGTGTGTGCTTCGTGGGGTGAGGCGACGACGAGAGTCCATGCAAGGGGACACACACACAGAGAGAGAAGGAAGTGTGTGTATGCGGGCGGTGCATGGCTCTCTCACACTCACTCTCACGCGGCCACCACCGCAGCCGCAGCCGCACAACCACGAAACAGATGGAATCAGTGCGATTGCGGAACTCGCACACC
>NW_890365.1:0-536 GCF_000209065.1 Trypanosoma cruzi | reverse complement strand
CTGTTTCGTGGTTTGTGCGGCTGCGGCTGCGGTGGTGGCCGCGTGAGAGTGAGTGTGAGAGAGCCATGCACCGCCCGCACACACACTCTTCCTTCTCTCTGTGTGTGTGTGTGTCCCCTTGCATGGACTCTCGCCCTCACCTCACCCCACGAAGCACACACAATAATGTGCCCATTGTATATATGCATGCACACCCATGCAGGCCCGTTGGTGCTCTCTTTTGCACGACACGCACCGCTGCCGTCCTGCCTGGCTGCATGGACGGAGCACCGTAACTGTTTCTGTTTTGTTTTTATTGCATTGAGTGGGCGACCTCTCTCTCTCTCCCTCTGTGTGTGTGTTTTGCTTTACGGGAGTAATGAGAGTGTGTGTGCGCTGGTCGTCCCACGCTTCGGCTTTTTGTTTTGTTTTCCTTTTTGATTTTGTGGTTGAGTGCACCCATTCCGCGGCTGCGTGTGTGTGTGTGTGATGATATGAGTAATTTGCGTGTGTGCTAATCTGCCTCTCTCTGCCGTTGCTTTCTTCAGACTACTCTT
>NW_890364.1:0-536 GCF_000209065.1 Trypanosoma cruzi | reverse complement strand
CATTGTGGGCAGAGCTCGCGAAATTCCTCCAAGCAGCGGATAGTTCCGGGTTGTTTGGTGTCCAGTGTGTGAACACGCAAACATACATTGAAAGAGAGTGCCTCTGACTCCCGCCATTCATAATTCGAAACAAAAACATAGACCACAACGTGTGGTGCAGCAGCCGCTCGAAAACGATCCGCCGACTGCAGCACCATTGTGGGCAAGAGCTCGCGAAATTCCTCCAAGCAGCGGATAGTTCCGGGTTGTTTGGTGTCCAGTGTGTGAACACGCAAACATACATTGAAAGAGAGTGCCTCTGACTCCCGCCATTCATAATTCGAAACAAAAATTTAGACCACAACGTGTGGTGCAGCAGCCGCTCGAAAACGATCCGCCGAGTGCAGCACCCTTGTGGGCAGGAGCTCGCGAAATTCCTCCAAGCAGCGGATAGTTCAGGGTTGTTTGGTGTCCAGTGTGTGCACACGCAAACATACATTGAAAGAGAGTGTCTCTGACTCCCGGCATTCATAATTCGAAACAAAAATTTAGACCAC
>NW_890363.1:0-536 GCF_000209065.1 Trypanosoma cruzi | reverse complement strand
CCTCCAAGCAGCGGATAATTCAGGGTTGTTTGGTGTCCGGAGTGTGAACACGCAAACAGACATTGAAAGAGAGTGTCTCTGACCACCACCATTCATAATTCGAAACAAAATTTAGACCACAGCGTGTGGTGCAGCAGCCACTCGAAAACGATCCGCCGACTGCAGCACCCATGTGGGCAAGATCCCGCGAAATTCCTCCAAGCAGCGGATAGTTCAGGGTTGTTTGGCGTCCAGTGTGTGAACACGCAAACAGACATTGAAAGAGAGTGTCTCTGACCACCACCATTCATAATTCGAAACAAAAATTTAGACCACAGCGTGTGGTGCAGCGGCCGCTCGAAAACGATCCGCCGACTGCAGCACCCCTGTGGGCAAGATCCCGCGAAATACCTCCAAGCAGCGGATAGTTCAGGGTTGTTTGGTGTCCAGTGTGTGAACACGCAAACAGACATTGAAAGAGAGTGTCTCTGACCACCACCATTCATAATTCGAAACAAAAACATAGACCACAACGTGTGGTGCAGCAGCCACTCGAA
>NW_890362.1:0-535 GCF_000209065.1 Trypanosoma cruzi | reverse complement strand
AAACAGATGGAATCAGTGCGATTGCAGAACTCGCACACCGTCCTGCAAACCAGAAGTTTAAAAAGCAATATGAAACAAGAATTCAAAAAAAAAAAAAAATGGAAAAAACTTAGGCTTCTGCGGGAATCGAACCCGCGTCCCCGGATGACATTGTGAGCGTGTTTGCCACTGAGCTAAAAAAATGCGGTCGCGCGACTCCTTTTCACGTAAAGTATTAATGTCGATCTTCGAACAATCGAGCACATTTGCGTTGTCCCCTGGAAAACGAAAAAGACGTGTTTAGGATGCGCAGCCGCAGCGTGGTTACTACTGTAAGTCGTCATATATCTAACGCCCGAGGCCACCGCTGCAGCTTGGATAATTCGACACGTCGTGCTGTATCTAACGTCCGGGGCAGCCGCTGCAACTTGGATAAGTCGACACGTCGTCCTGTATCTAACGTCCGGGGCAGCCGCTGGAACTTGGATAATGCGACACGTCGTCCTGTATCTAACGTCCGGGGGCAGCGCCCTACCATTTTTTATTTCTTGCGGCG
>NW_890361.1:0-535 GCF_000209065.1 Trypanosoma cruzi | reverse complement strand
CAGCGGATATTCCGGGTTGTTTGGCGTTCAGTGTGTGAACACGCAAACAGACATTGAAAGAGAGTGCTCTGACCACCACCATTCATAATTCGAAACAAAAACATAGACCACAGCGTGTGGTGCAGCAGCCGCTCGAAAACGATCCGCCGAGTGCAGCACCCCTGTGGGCAGGAGCTCGCGAAATTCCTCCAAGCAGCGGATAGTTCCGGGTTGTTTGGAGTTCAGTGTGTGAACACGCAAACAGACATTGAAAGAGAGTGTCTCTGACCACCACCATTCATAATTCGAAACAAAAATTTAGACCACAACGTGTGGTGCAGCAGCCGCTCGAAAACGATCCGCCGAGTGCAGCACCCCTGTGGGCAGGAGCTCGCGAAATTCCTCCAAGCAGCGGATAATTCCGGGTTGTTTGGCGTCCAGTGTGTGAACACGCAAACAGACATTGAAAGAGAGTGTCTCTGAACAACACCATTCATAATTCGAAACATAAATTTAGACCACAGCGTGCGGTGCAGCAGGCGCTCGAAAACGATCC
>NW_890360.1:0-535 GCF_000209065.1 Trypanosoma cruzi | reverse complement strand
CGCGACATTCCTCCAAGCAGCGGATAGTTCCGGGTTGTTTGGCGTCCAGTGTGTGAACACGCAAACAGACATTGAAAGAGAGTGCCTCTGACCACCACCATTCATAATTCGAAACAAAAATTTAGACCACAGCGTGTGGTGCAGCAGCCGCTCGAAAACGATTATCCGACTGCAGCACCCTTGTGGGCAAGATCTCGCGACATTCCTCCAAGCAGCGGATAGTTCAGGGTTGTTTGGCGTCCAGTGTGTGAACACGCAAACAGACATTGAAAGAGAGTGCCTCTGACCACCACCATTCATAATTCGAAACAAAAACATAGACCACAGCGTGTGGTGCAGCAGCCGCTCGAAAACGATTATCCGACTGCAGCACCCTTGTGGGCAAGATCTCGCGACATTCCTCCAAGCAGCGGATAGTTCAGGGTTGTTTGGCGTCCAGTGTGTGAACACGCAAACAGACATTGAAAGAGAGTGCCTCTGACCAGCACCATTCATAATTCGAAACAAAAATATAGACCACAGCGTGTGGTGCAGC
>NW_890359.1:0-535 GCF_000209065.1 Trypanosoma cruzi | reverse complement strand
GCGCACGTTGTGGTCTAATTTTTGTTTCGAATTATGAATGGTGGTGGTCAGAGACACTCTCTTTCAATGTCTGTTTGTGTGTTCACACACTGGACGCCAAACAACCCTGAACTATCCGCTGCCTGGAGGAATGTCGCGAGATCTTGCCCACAAGGGTGCTGCAGTCGGCGGATCGTTTTCGAGTGGCTGCTGCACCACACGCTGTGGTCTAAATTTTTGTTTCGAATTATGAATGGTGGTGGTCAGAGACACTCTCTTTCAATGTCTGTTTGTGTGTTCACACACTGGACGCCAAACAACCCTGAACTATCCGCTGCCTGGAGGAATGTCGCGAGATCTTGCCCACAAGGGTGCTGCAGTCGGCGGATCGTTTTCGAGTGGCCGCTGCACCACACGCTGTGGTCTAAATTTTTGTTTCGAATTATGAATGGTGGTGGTCAGAGACACTCTCTTTCACTATCTGTTTGTGTGTTCACACACTGGACGCCAAACAACCCTGAACTATCCGCTGCTTGGAGGAATTTCGCGAGATCTG
>NW_890358.1:0-535 GCF_000209065.1 Trypanosoma cruzi | reverse complement strand
GCGAGAACGCACGGTTGAGCCAAAATAAATCCCTACTTCTTCGGCGCCTTCTTCACGGCTTTCTTGGGTGCCTTCTTTGCCGCATGCTTCTTGGCACTCTTGGTAACAGCCTTCTTGGCTGCTGCAGGCTTCTTCTTGGGGACGGCCCTCTTCTTCGCAGCAGGCTTCTTCACGGCTGGTTTCTTAGCAGTCTTCTTGGCGGGAGTCTTCTTAGCCACTGCCTTCTTCGGCGCGGCCTTCTTCGGCGAGGCCTTCTTGGGCGGAACGGCAGCGTCAGACATGTTTTGCGTTCTTAAATTCGTTTCGTGCACTCTCAGCAGGATCTTCACCAAACACAAAGACAACACACAGGGAAGGGGCAGGAGGAGCAGTGAGCGGACAGCACGCGGCACGAGAAATCGCACCAAAACAACACGGTAAGAAGAATGGGCACAAAGGACAGACCACCACAAACACGCCCTTCAGGTTCTCTATAGTGCTTTTCCACAGCACCGTCGCGAATGCACACACGGAAGAAGGGCTGCTGCAGCCCCCA
>NW_890357.1:0-535 GCF_000209065.1 Trypanosoma cruzi | reverse complement strand
CCACCACCATTCATAATTCGAAACAAAAACATAGACCACAGCGTGTGGTGCAGCAGCCGCTCGAAAACGATTATCCGAGTGCAGCACCCCTGTGGGCAAGATCTCTCGACATTCCTCCAAGCAGCGGATAGTTCCGGGTTGTTTGGCGTCCAGTGTGTGAACACGCAAACAGACATTGAAAGAGAGTGTCTCTGACCACCACCATTCATAATTCGAAACAAAAATTTAGACCACAGCGTGTGGTGCAGCAGCCGCTCGAAAACGATCCGCCGACTGCAGCACCGTTGTGGGCAAGATCTCGTGAAATTCCTCCAAGCAGCGGATAGTTCCGGGTTGTTTGGCGTCCAGTGTGTGAACACACAAACAGATAGTGAAAGAGAGTGTCTCTGACCACCACCATTCATAATTCAAAACAAAAATTTAGACCACAGCGTGTGGTGCAGCAGCCACTCGAAAACGATCCGCCGACTGCAGCACCGTTGTGGGCAAGATCTCGCGAAATTCCTCCAAGCAGCGGATAGTTCCGGGTTGTTTG
>NW_890356.1:0-535 GCF_000209065.1 Trypanosoma cruzi | reverse complement strand
GCCGTTGCTTTCTTATGACTCTGTTGTGGCGCACAGCTGCTCTGCAATTATAGGCGCTGCCAAACACACAAGCACATGCACACACATGCCGTGTTTAAAACGCTGAGAATGCACGCACGCACAGGATTGTGGCTGCGGAGGCCCTCGCGAGGGGCGAAGAAGCCTGCGTTTTGTTTTTTTGACATGTTGCTCGGTGTGTGCTGACGCGTGACGAATAACAACACGCCCCAATAAGCAGAAAAGAAGTAAAACAAAATGGCACTGAGCGGCACACCGGTAAGCCAAAAATACGCAATCACCAATAAAAAAGCCGGCGATCACCCAGCAGGCACATCAAGCCTCGTAAAACCAACCTGGAATAGACAAAAAAAAAGGGGGGGGGGCAATCATAGAAAACAAAGATCCGCCCCCCCAAACAGGAAAAGCATTAAAAAAAAACGCGATCCTATTTTTTGTCCTTACTGCCGGGGTTGGCCGCCGCAGGGAATAAAAAAGAGTAGGGCGGTGGCCCCGGACGAGAGATACATGACGACGT
>NW_890355.1:0-535 GCF_000209065.1 Trypanosoma cruzi | reverse complement strand
GGTTAAGGAAACCGAATATTGGTAAGTCAGCTCGCGTTGTTACGATGTTACAACGAAGCACAGGTAAAATGGGACGACGTTTGGGAGCCACAACAGGCTGGATTCATCGTCTGGAGCTTCGTTCCCATAATGTAAAACAAATAATTGGTGTTACTTATGATTCTTTTGATGGAAAAACTTTGTCTTACAGTATTGGTGATAAAAAGCATAATTTAGATGTAGATTCAATTGTTTTTTGCCATGGTCAGCAACCTGATCAACGGCTTCTCTGTGGTTTGCAAAACGTTAAATATCATTTAATAGGCGGGTGTTTCAAGGCTGCAGAATTGGACGCGAAGCGAGCTATATTGCAAGGCCACGAATTGGCTTTGAAGATATGACAATTTTTTTTGCTTATGAATGATGTTTTATTTGTCTTTTGTTAAGATCCATTTTCTTTTTGTTATTTATTTTTTATTTTTATTTTATTTATTTACTTTTTCTTCTTTTTTTTTTTTTTTTTTTTTTTTTTTTTTTTTTTTTTTTTTTTTTGCCT
>NW_890354.1:0-535 GCF_000209065.1 Trypanosoma cruzi | reverse complement strand
GAAAACGATCCGCCGAGTGCAGCACCGTTGTGGGTAGGATCTCGCGAAATTCCTCCAAGCAGCGGATAGTTCCGGGTTGTTTGGCGTTCAGTGTGTGAACACGCAAACAGACATTGAAAGAGAGTGCCTCTGACCACCACCATTCATAATTCGAAACAAAAATTTAGACCACAGCGTGTGGTGCAGCAGCCGCTCGAAAACGATCTCGCCGAGTGCAGCACCGTTGTGGGCAGGAGCTCGCGAAATTCTCTCCAAGCAGCGGATAGTTCCGGGTTGTTTGGCGTTCAGTGTGTGAACACGCAAACAGACATTGAAAGAGAGTGCCTCTGACCACCACCATTCATAATTCGAAACAAAAATTTAGACCACAGCGTGTGGTGCAGCAGCCGCTCGAAAACGATCCGCCGAGTGCAGCACCGTTGTGGGCAGGATCTCGCGAAATTCCTCCAAGCAGCGGATAGTTCCGGGTTGTTTGGCGTTCAGAGTGTGAACACGCAAACAGACATTGAAAGAGAGTGCCTCTGACCACCACCAT
>NW_890353.1:0-534 GCF_000209065.1 Trypanosoma cruzi | reverse complement strand
GAGATCTTTGCCCACAAGGGTGCTGCAGTCGGATAATCGTTTTCGAGCGGCTGCTGCACCACAGGCTGTGGTCTAAATTTTTGTTTCGAATTATGAATGGTGGTGGTCAGAGGCACTCTCTTTCAATGTCTGTTTGCGTGTTCACACACTGGACGCCAAACAACCCTGAACTATCCGCTGCTTGGAGGAATGTCGCGAGATCTTGCCCACAGGGGTGCTGCACTCGCCGGATCGTTTTTGAGCGGCTGCTGCACCACACGTTGTGGTCTAAATTTTTGTTTCGAATTATGAATGGTGGTGGTCAGAGACACTCTCTTTCAATGTCTGTTTGCGTGTTCACACACTGGACGCCAAACAACCCTGAACTATCCGCTGCTTGGAGGAATGTCGCGAGATCTTGCCCACATGGGTGCTGCAGTCGGATAATCGTTTTCGAGTGGCTGCTGCACCGCACGTTGTGGTCTAAATTTTTGTTTCGAATTATGAATGGTGGTGGTCAGAGCACTCTCTTTCAATGTCTGTTTGCGTGTTCAC
>NW_890352.1:0-534 GCF_000209065.1 Trypanosoma cruzi | reverse complement strand
AGCAGCGGATAATTCAGGCTTGTTTGGTGTCCAGTGTATGAACACGCAAACAGATATTGACGGAGAGTGCCTCTGACTCCCACCATTCACAATCGGAAACAAAAATTTGGACCACAACGTGTGATGCAGCGGCCGCTCGAAAACGATCAGCCGAGTGCAGCACCCGTGTGGGGCAAGAGCTCGCGAAATTCCTCCAAGCAGCGGATAATTCAGGGTTGTTTGGTGTCCAGTGTATGAACACGCAAACAGATATTGACGGAGAGTGCCTCTGACTCCCACCATTCACAATCGGAAACAAAAATTTGGGCCACAACGTGTGATGCAGCGGCCGCTCGAAAACGATCAGCCGAGTGCAGCACCCGTGTTGGGCAAGAGCTCGCGAAATTCCTCCAAGCAGCGGATAATTCAGGGTTGTTTGGTGTCCAGTGTGTGACACGCAAACAGATATTGACAGAGAGTGTCTCTGACTCCCACCATTCACAATCGGAAACAAAAATTTTGACCACAACGTGTGATGCAGCAGCCGCTCGAAAA
>NW_890351.1:0-534 GCF_000209065.1 Trypanosoma cruzi | reverse complement strand
GATTATGAATGGTGGGAGTCAGAGGCACTCTCTGTCACTATCTGTTTGCGTGTTCACACACTGGACACCAAACAACCCTGAACTATCCGCTGCTTGGAGGAATTTCGCGAGCTCTTGCCCACAAGGGTGCTGCACTCGGCTGATCGTTTTCGAGCGGCCGCTGCATCACACGTTGTGGTCTAAATTTTTGTTTCCGATTATGAATGGTGGGAGTCAGAGACACTCTCTGTCACTATCTGTTTGCGTGTTCACACACTGGACACCAAACAACCCTGAATTATCCGCTGCTTGGAGGAATTTCGCGAGCTCTTGCCCACACGGGTGCTGCACTCGGCTGATCGTTTTCGAGCGGCTGCTGCATCACACGTTGTGGTCTAAATTTTTGTTTCCGATTATGAATGGTGGGAGTCAGAGGCACTCTCTGTCACTATCTGTTTGCGTGTTCACACACTGGACACCAAACAACCCTGAACTATCCGCTGCTTGGAGAATTTCGCGAGCTCTTGCCCACACGGGTGCTGCACTCGGCTGATC
>NW_890350.1:0-534 GCF_000209065.1 Trypanosoma cruzi | reverse complement strand
GAAAACGAAAAAGACATGTTTAGGATGCGCAGCCGCAGCGTGGTTACTACTGTAAGTCGTCATATATCTAACGCCCGAGGCCACCGCTGCAGCTTGGATAATTCGACACGTCGTCCCGTATCTAACGTCCGGGGCAGCCGCTGCAACTTGGATAATTCGACACGTCGTCCCGTATCTAACGTCCGGGGCAGCCGCTGCAACTTGGATAATTCGACACGTCGTGCTGTATCTAGCGTCCGGGGCAGCCGCTGCAACTTGGATAATTCGACACGTCGTCCTGTATCTAGCGTCCGGGGCCACCGCCCTACCATTTTTTATTTCTTGCGGCGGCCAACCCCGGCAGTAAGGACAAAAAAAAGAATCGCGTTTCCTTTAATGTTTCTCCTGTTTGGGGGCGGGGATCTTTGTTTTCTATGATTGCCTCTTTTTTTTTGTCTGTTCCAGGTTGGTTTTGAGGACGCTTGATGTGCCTGCTGGGTGATCGCCGGCTTTTTTATTGGTGATTGCGTATTTTTGGCTTACCGGTGTGCCGCT
>NW_890349.1:0-534 GCF_000209065.1 Trypanosoma cruzi | reverse complement strand
CGTGCTGTATCTAACGTCCGGGGCAGCCGCTGCAACTTGGATAATTCGACACGTCGTCCCGTATCTAACGTCCGGGGCAGCCGCTGCAACTTGGATAATTCGACACGTCGTGCTGTATCTAGCGTCCGGGGCCACCGCCCTACCATTTTTTATTTCTTGCGGCGGCCAACCCCGGCAGTAAGGACAAAAAAAAGAATCGCGTTTTCTTTAATGTTTTTCCTGTTTGGGGGCGGGGATCTTTGTTTTCTATGATTGTCTCTTTTTTTTTGTCTGTTCCAGGTTGGTTTTGAGGACGCTTGATGTGCCTGCTGGGTGATCGCCGGCTTTTTTATTGGTGATTGCGTATTTTTGGCTTACCGGTGTGCCGCTCAGCGCCATTTTGTTTTACTTCTTTTCTGCTTATTGGGGCGTGTTGTTATTCGTCACGCGTCAGCACACACCGAGCAACATGTCAAAAAAAAAAATGCAGGTTTTTTCCCCCTCGCGAGGGCCTCGGCAGCCACAATCCTGGCTACCGTGCATTGTCAGCGTTTA
>NW_890348.1:0-534 GCF_000209065.1 Trypanosoma cruzi | reverse complement strand
GATCTCGCGACATTCCTCCAAGCAGCGGATAGTTCAGGGTTGTTTGGTGTCCAGTGTGTGAACACGCAAACAGACATTGACAGAGAGTGCCTCTGACCACCACCATTCATAATTCGAAACAAAAATTTAGACCACAACGTGCGGTGCAGCGGCCGCTCGAAAACGATCCGGCGAGTGCAGCACCCCTGTGGGCAAGATCTCGCGAAATTCCTCCAAGCAGCGGATAGTTCAGGGTTGTTTGGCGTCCAGTGTGTGAACACGCAAACAGACATTGAAAGAGAGTGTCTCTGACCACCACCATTCATAATTCGAAACAAAAATTTAGACCACAGCGTGTGGTGCAGCATCCACTCGAAAACGATCCGCCGACTGCAGCACCCTTGTGGGCAAGATCTCGCGAAATTCCTCCAAGCAGCGGATAGTTCAGGGTTGTTTGGCGTCCAGTGTGTGACACGCAACAGACATTGACAGAGAGTGCCTCTGACCACCACCATCATAATTCGAACAAAATTTAGACCACACGTGGCAGCAGCC
>NW_890347.1:0-534 GCF_000209065.1 Trypanosoma cruzi | reverse complement strand
TTTAGACCACAACGTGTGATGCAGCGGCCGCTCGAAAACGATCAGCCGAGTGCAGCACCCGTGTGGGCAAGAGCTCGCGAAATTCCTCCAAGCAGCGGATAGTTCAGGGTTGTTTGGTGTCCAGTGTGTGAACACGCAAACAGATATTGAAAGAGAGTGCCTCTGACTCCCACCATTCATAATCGGAAACAAAAATTTAGACCACAACGTGTGATGCAGCGTCCGCTCGAAAACGATCAGCCGAGTGCAGCACCCGTGTGGGCAAGAGCTCGCGAAATTCCTCCAAGCAGCGGATAGTTCAGGGTTGTTTGGTGTCCAGTGTGTGAACACGCAAACAGATATTGACAGAGACTGCCTCTGACTCCCACCATTCATAATCGGAAACAAAAATTTAGACCACAACGTGTGATGCAGCGGCCGCTCGAAAACGATCAGCCGAGTGCAGCACCCGTGTGGGCAAGAGCTCGCGAAATTCCTCCAAGCAGCGGATAATTCAGGGTTGTTTGGTGTCCAGTGTGTGAACACGCAAACAGA
>NW_890346.1:0-534 GCF_000209065.1 Trypanosoma cruzi | reverse complement strand
TAATTCTCTATCATAGTGGATTGAGTCCTGAAGTGTAAAATTGATATTTTCATTTCTCAAGAACTCTTCGAATTCCTTATTTTTTTCAATATATTTTTTTGTTTTTTGATGAATATCTCTAACAGTCATTTTTAAAAGTGAGTCAAGGGAAATAAAATGCTTATTTTGCAATTGTTTTTTTGGTTTCTCTGGAGGTGTATTATTTGGTTTCGGATCTTTATTATCATCCTTCATATGATCAGTATTTTGATCTGGTGTATTATTTGGTTTTGGATCTTTATTATCATCCTTCATATGATCAGCATTTTGATCTGTAGAATTATTATCTTTATTTTGATTGCTAGATTCAATCTTGCAAGAATTAAGAAAAGAAGCTAATAGGGGGGGTGCTCCTATTATTAAAATACTTCCTAATAATTTTAATTTTTTATAAATTGATAATTTCATTTAATTCCTAACGCTTATATTTTTAATTTGATGTTTTTTTTAAATTTAGTGAGAGCTTACATAATTTTTTTGAATGTGCGCTTTTTT
>NW_890345.1:0-533 GCF_000209065.1 Trypanosoma cruzi | reverse complement strand
GTAACCACGCTGCGCCGGCGCACCCTAAACATGTCGTTTTCGTTTTCCAGGGGACAACGCAAATGTGCTCGATTGTTCGAAGATCGAAATTAATACTTTACGTGAAAAGGGGTCGCGCGACCGCATTTTTATAGCTCAGTGGCAAACACGCTCACAATGTCATCCGGGGACGCGGGTTCGATTCCCGCAGAAGCCTAAGTTTTTTCCATTTTTTTTTGAATTCTTGTTTCATATTGCTTTTTAAACTTCTGGTTTGCAGGACGGTGTGCGAGTTCTGCAATCGCACTGATTCCATCTGTTTCGTGGTTTGTGCGGCTGCGGCTGCGGTGGTGGCCGCGTGAGAGTGAGTGTGAGAGAGCCATGCACCGCCCGCACACACACTCTTCCTTCTCTCTGTGTGTGTGTGTCCCCTTGCATGGACTCTCGCCCTCACCTCACCCCACGAGACACACACAATAATGTGCCCATTGTATATATGCATGCACACCCATGCAGGCCCGTTGGTGCTCTCTTTTGCACGACACGCACCGCTG
>NW_890344.1:0-533 GCF_000209065.1 Trypanosoma cruzi | reverse complement strand
CGCGAAATTCCTCCAAGCAGCGGATAGTTCAGGGTTGTTTGGTGTCCAGTGTGTGAACACGCAAACAGATAGTGACAGAGAGTGTCTCTGACTCCCACCATTCATAATTGGAAACAAAAATTTGGACCACAACGTGTGATGCAGCAGCCGCTCGAAAACGATCAGCCGAGTGCAGCACCCTCGTGGGCAAGAGCTCGCGAAATTCCTCCAAGCAGCGGATAGTTCAGGGTTGTTTGGTGTCCAGTGTGTGAACACGCAAACAGATATTGACAGAGTGTGTCTCTGACTCCCACCATTCATAATTGGAAACAAAAATTTAGACCACAACGTGTGATGCAGCAGCCGCTCGAAAACGATCAGCCGAGTGCAGCACCCTCGTGGGCAAGAGCTCGCGAAATTCCTCCAAGCAGCGGATAATTCAGGGTTGTTTGGTGTCCAGTGCGTGAACACGCAAACAGATTTTGACAGAGAGTGTCTCTGACTCCCACCATTCATAATTGGAAACAAAAATTTAGACCACAACGTGTGATGCA